>NW_027450955.1:0-15000 GCF_964194025.1 Convolutriloba macropyga
AGCTAGCTAGCTGGAGCTTGAGCTAGCTAGCTTGAGCTTGAGCTAGCTAGCTTGAGCTTGAGCTAGCTAGCTAGCTTGAGCTTGAGCTAGCTAGCTAGCTTGAACTTGAGCTAGCTAGCTAGCTTGAGTTTGAGCTAGCTAGCTTGAGCTTGAGCTAGCTAGCTTGAGCTTGAGCTAGCTAGCTAGCTTGAACTTGAGCTAGCTAGCTAGCTTGAGCTTGAGCTAGCTAGCTAGCTTGAGCTTGAGCTAGCTAGCTAGCTTGAGCTTGAGCTTGAGCTAGCTAGCTTGAGCTTGAGCTTGAGCTAGCTAGCTAGCTTGAGCTTGAGCTAGCTAGCTTGAGCTTGAGCTAGCTAGCTTGAGCTTGAGCTAGCTAGCTAGCTGAGCTTGAGCTAGCTAGCTAGCTTGAACTTGAGCTAGCTAGCTAGCTTGAGCTTGAGCTAGCTAGCTAGCTTGAGCTAGCTAGCTAGCTTGAGCTTGAGCTTGAGCTTGAGCTAGCTAGCTTGAGCTTGAGCTAGCTAGCTAGCTTGAGCTTGAGCTAGCTAGCCAGCTTGAGCTTGAGCTAGCTAGCTAGCTTGAGCTTGAGCTTGAGCTAGCTAGCTTGAGCTTGAGCTTGAGCTAGCTAGCTAGCTTGAGCTTGAGCTAGCTAGCTAGCTTGAGCTTGAGCTTGAGCTAGCTAGCTTGAGCTTGAGCTTGAGCTAGCTAGCTAGCTTGAGCTTGAGCTAGCTAGCTTGAGCTTGAGCTAGCTAGCTTGAGATTGAGCTAGCTAGCTAGCTTGTGCTTGAGCTAGCTAGCTAGCTTGAGCTTGAGCTTGAGCTAGCTGGCTTGAGCTTGAGCTAGCTAGCTTGAGCTTGAGCTAGCTAGCTTGAGCTTGAGCTAGCTAGCTAGCTTGAACTTGAGCTAGCTAGCTAGCTTGAGCTTGAGCTTGAGCTAGCTAGCTAGCTTGAGCTTGAGCTAGCTAGCTAGCTTGAGCTTGAGCTTGAGCTAGCTAGCTTGAGCTTGAGCTTGAGCTAGCTAGCTAGCTTGAGCTTGAGCTAGCTAGCTTGAGCTTGAGCTAGCTAGCTTGAGCTTGAGCTAGCTAGCTAGCTTGAGCTTGAGCTAGCTAGCTAGCTTGAACTTGAGCTAGCTAGCTAGCTTGAGCTTGAGCTAGCTAGCTAGCTTGAGCTAGCTAGCTAGCTTGAGCTTGAGCTTGAGCTTGAGCTAGCTAGCTTGAGCTTGAGCTAGCTAGCTAGCTTGAGCTTGAGCTAGCTAGCTAGCTTGAGCTTGAGCTAGCTAGCTAGCTTGAGCTTGAGCTTGAGCTAGCTAGCTTGAGCTTGAGCTTGAGCTAGCTAGCTAGCTTGAGCTTGAGCTAGCTAGCTTGAGCTTGAGCTAGCTAGCTTGAGCTTGAGCTAGCTAGCTAGCTTGAGCTTGAGCTAGCTAGCTAGCTTGAGCTTGAGCTAGCTGGCTTGAGCTTGAGCTAGATAGCTTGAGCTTGAGCTAGCTAGCTAGCTTGAGCTAGCTAGCTAGAGCTCGACCTATGAAAAGCTGCGCAAACACTTATTCTATAATAATTGCGAAAATTAAAAATTTCACAAGTGAAAAGCTGCATAAACAGTAATTCTATGTGTGGGGCATTATTAGGGGGAGGTGTCTTGTCAAAATATGGCTGGACTAAAGACCTCAACCCAGATAGGGTGGAAGGCCCTATGATCGGTCTGTTACTAATCGGTGACCGATAAAGACCTGACCAAGGCCTGTAGTAAGCTTGGTTAGGCATTACAGGAGATAACACTAAGACCGAGGGGTCTTAGAGAGCCCTCTAGCGGGGCGAATAGAGCTAGATCGAGCCTTGGGAAAGCTAGATCGAGCAGGACTGAAGCTAAAGGATAGACCGAGAGGTCTGTCTGGTCCTCCTAGAGAGGCCAAGAGAAAGTACGAGAAGCCAACTAAAGCTTGATCGGGCCTTCAGCAAGCACGACCGAGCTGTACCGGAGCTAACACTAAGACCGAGGGGTCTTAGAGAGCCCTCTAGCGGGGCGAATAGAGCTAGATCGAGCCTTGGGAAAGCTAGATCGAGCAGGACTGAAGCTAAACGATAGACCGAGAGGTCTGTCTGGGTCCTCCTAGAGAGGCCAAGAGAAAAAACGAGAAGCTAACTAAAGCTTGATCGGGCCTTCAGCAAGCACGACCGAGCTGTACCGGAGCTAACACTAAGACCGAGGGGTCTTAGAGAGCCCTCTAGCGGGGCGAATAGAGCTTGATCAAGCCTTGGGCAAGCTAGATCGAGCAGGACTGAAGCTAAGCAAGAGACCGAGAGGTCTGTCTGGTCCTCCTAGAGAGGCCAAGAGAAAGTACGAGAAGCCAACTAAAGCTTGATCGGGCCTTCAGCAAGCACGACCGAGCTGTACCGGAGCTAACACTAAGACCGAGGGGTCTTAGAGAGCCCTCTAGCGGGGCGAATAGAGCTAGATCGAGCCTTGGGAAAGCTAGATCGAGCAGGACTGAAGCTAAACGATAGACCGAGAGGTCTGTCTGGTCCTCCTAGAGAGGCCAAGAGAAAGTACGAGAAGCTAACTAAAGCTTGATCGCGCCTTCAGCAAGCACGATTGAGCAAGACCGGAGCTAACACTAAGACCGAAGTGTCTTAGAGAGCCCTCTGGTGGGGCGAATAGAGCTAGATCGAGCCTTGGGAAAGCTAGATCGAGTAAGATTGAAGCTGAAAGAGTGTCAGAGGAGCAAAATGAACCTCCAAAAAGTGAAAATCAAATTTTAGAAAAAACACAAGTTAAATACTGCATGGACAGTATTTCTATGTGTGGGGCATTATTAGGGGGAGGTGTCTTGTCAAAATATGGCTGGACTAAAGACCTCAACCCGGATAGGGTGGAAGGCCCCATGATCGGTCTGTTACTAATCGGTGACCGATAAAGACCTGACCAAGGCCTGTAGTAAGCTTGGTTAGGCATTACAGGAGTTAACACTAAGACCGAGGGGTCTTAGAGAGCCCTCTAGCGGGGCGAATAGAGCTAGATCGAGCCTTGGGAAAGCTAGATCGAGCAGGACTGAAGCTAAGCAAGAGACCGAAAGGTCTGTCTGGTCCTCCTAGAGAGGCCAAGAGAAAGTACGAGAAGCTAACTAAAGCTTGATCAGGCCTTCAGCAAGCACGACCGAGCTGTACCGGAGCTAACACTAAGACCGAGGGGTCTTAGAGAGCCCTCTAGCAGGGCGAATAGATCTAGATCGAGCCTTGGGAAAGCTAGATCGAGCAGGACTGAAGCTAAACGATAGACCGAGAGGTCTGTCTGGTCCTCCTAGAGAGGCCAAGAGAAAGTACGAGAAGCTAACTAAAGCTTGATCGGGCCTTCAGCAAGCACGACCGAGCTGTACCGGAGCTAACACTAAGACCGAGGGGTCTTAGAGAGCCCTCTAGCAGGGCGAATAGAGCTAGATCGAGCCTTGGGAAAGCTAGATCAAGCAGGACTGAAGCTAAACGATAGACCGAGAGGTCTGTCTGGTCCTCCTATAGAGGCCAAGAGAAAGTACGAGAATCTAACTAAAGCTTGATCGGGCCTTCAGCAAGCACGACCGAGCTGTACCGGAGCTAACACTAAGACCGAGGGGTCTTAGAGAGCCCTCTAGCAGGGCGAATAGAGCTAGATCGAGCCTTGGGAAAGCTAGATCGAGCAGGACTGAGCTAAACGATAGACCGAGAGGTCTGTCTGGTCCTCCTAGAGAGGCCAAGAGGAAGTACGAGAAGCTAACTAAAGCTTGATCGCGCCTTCAGCAAGCACGATTGAGCAAGACCGGAGCTAACACTAAGACCGAAGTGTCTTAGAGAGCCCTCTAGTGGGGCGAATAGAGCTAGATCGAGCCTTGGGAAAGCTAGATCGAGTAAGATTGAAGCTGAAAGAGTGTCAGAGGAGCAAATGAACCTCCAAAAAGTGAAAATCAAATTTTAGAAAAAAACACAAGTTAAATACTGCATGGACAGTAATTCTATGTGTGGGGCATTATTAGGGAGAGGTGTCTTGTCAAAATATGGCTGGACTAAAGACCTCAACCCGGATAGGGTGGAAGGCCCTATGATTGGTCTGTTACTAATCGGTGACCGATAAAGACCTGACCAAGGCCTGTAGTAAGCTTGGTTAGGCATTACAGAAGATAACACTAAGACCGAGGGGTCTTAGAGAGCCCTCTAGCGGGGCGAATAGAGCTTGATCAAGCCTTGGGCAAGCTAGATCGAGCAGGACTGAAGCTAAACGATAGACCGAGAGGTCTGTCTGGTCCTCCTAGAGAGGCAAGAGAAAGTACGAGAATCTAACTAAAGCTGGGTCGGGCCTTCAGCAAGCACGACCGAGCAGTACCGGAGCTAACACTAAGACCGAGGGGTCTTAGAGAGCCCTCTAGTGGGGCGAATAGAGCTAGATCGAGCCTTGGGAAAGCTAGATCGAGCAGGACTGAAGCTAAACGATAAACCGAAAGGTCTGACGGGTCCTCATAAGAGGCATGGAGAAAGATCTGATACTAAAGTACCTCTCGGAAGTAATAAAATATGCCTGATGAAGCCGGGTATGATGTTTGTTGTTTGATGGCATTCATCGATTAGGTCTGGTGGATTCCCCATTACTCCGAGTGGTACTAGTAGAGGCTCCTACAGGGGTGAGCAAAGCGAGATCAAGCCTTAGGCAAGCTAGATCGAGCAGAACTGAAGCTGAAAAGCAAAATAAATGACAGGTCTGTCCAAATCAATAAACTTGAAATCCAGTGTGGTCACCACGGGTCACGAGGTGAATTCCTAGCGATTGTCTGCTGAACGTATAGGAAGGCCCGAAACGAACGATAATTTCATTGCACAGTGGAGATACTATACGTTCAGGAGTAGCATACATCGGGTTTGATCTATGATCATGTCTGGTCTCCGAGGATCCACCGGGTTACCAACTGGCACCGCTGTACTGGGTGTAAAACTGGGCCACCTGAAGTCCCGGGTGTAAAACTAGGTGCCTCTGTGCCAAAGTAGCGGCTTGCGTAGTGCATTATGCCTCCGGCTTGCGAAATGGTTATAAGCAATAACAACAGGACGCCGCGGGGTGTTCACTTAAAGGAGTAACGTTCTCTCAAGGGAGGGGATCTAAAAATCTTGATAAAACATTTATTCTATGCAAAATTTGTGCGCAAATTTTGCAAAGTAAAAAGCTGCACTGTAGCAAATTCTATGTGTGTAGCATTATTAGGGAAGTGTTGTTTGATGGCACCTCTCTACTTGATGCACCAAAGAACTACCTTGATGGCTCATGACCGCTGGTAATCTGTCGTCGCTAGTAGTTCGGAACTGAGAACAAATATGTTCGCAAATTACAACAATTATACAGCATATTGCTGAATAAGCAGAACCGAATAATACTCAGTGACTTTACACCAAGACTGACTAATGTCTGGATTGTATCGTCCTACTCGAGTAAGGCGAAGAAAAGCTAGAAAGATACGCTTTTCACAAAGCAGGCTTAATGCATGCAAACCAAGGAGGAAGGAGTGATGCCCCTCCTTATAATAAGCAGAACCAAATAAAGAACAGACAGCATCATCTGTACAGTGACCAAGAAGAGGTGAAACTTCTGTATGTGAAAAGGCAATTTGAGCGAGATTTATTAGCAGACTAGTATTATGTTGTTTCTAGTAGGCGAAAGCCGAAACATCAACATGTGAAAATCTGATATTAAATCCTCAATCATTTTCCCTAGTATTATACAGCTATGAGTAACCTTAATTGGACACGGCAATTATTGCTGACCGGTGAAACTTTCGCATGGGAAAGACACACACACTTCTTGACAAAGCAATAAGTATTATGCTGTTTCTAGTACGCGAAAGCAGAAACATCAGCATGTGAAAGTTGTGAAGTTGAAGAATTTTTGTGTTGAGTACGATGTTGTTACTAGTAACCATGTCGACAGCTGAGAACTGTTCTCTAACCAATAGAAGGTGAAACTTCTGTATGTGAAAAGGCAATTTGAGCGAGATTTCTTAGCAGACTAGTATTATGTTGTTTCTAGTAGGCGAAAGCCGAAACATCAACATGTGAAAATCTGATATTAAATCCTCAATCATTTTCCCTAGTATTATACAGCTACTAGTAGCCGTAATTGGTCAGGGAAACATTGTTGACCGGTGAAACTTCACATGGGAAAGACACACAAATTACTTGACAAAACAATAAGTATTATGCTGTTTCTAGTATGCGAAAGCAGAAACATCAGCATGTGAAAGTTGTGAAGTTGAAAAGTTTTTGTGTTGAGTACGGTGTTGTTACTAGTAACCATGTCGACAGCTGGAAAGCTGTTCTCTAACCAATAAAAGGTAAAACTTCTGTATCTGAAGAGGCGGCGTGATTGAGATTTTTAACAGACTAGTATTATGTTGTTTCTAGTAGGCGAGAGCCGAAACATCGACATGTGAACATCTGGTTTTTAAATCATGAGTCAATTCTCCCTAGTATGATACAGTTGTTAGCCGGTATTGGTAACAGTAGAACAGAGATTTGGAGGGCAAAACCTGCTCATGGGAAATGCTCACAGAGCGCTATCTACCAGTACACATAGTATTATGCTGTTTCTAGTACGCGCGAGCCGAAACATCAGCATGTGAAATGTGTAATCGTGGGTAACTCTAAGTGTGTAGAGTACTGTGTAGTAACTAGTAGCCATGCCAAAGCATGCATTGAAACTCTTCGTGATTTAAAAAGCTCAAAGCAAGATTGACGAGGCCGCAAGGCTATGTCTTTCTAAATTCGAACAAATCGAAAGATTGTTCAAAGTACAATTAAACTGATTGATCCTGTCAGTTGCCATATGCTTGTCTGAAAGACTAAGCCATGCATGTGCAAGCGAAGCTTGAAAAAGTGGGAACCGCGAATGGCTCATTAAATCAGTTACTATCTATTAGTTGATTTGCAAGCTAAATGAATAACTGCGGTAACCCTGCAGCTAATGCATGCTGATTGTCCGACACTGTCGGAGACTTTTACAAGACTACACCGGGTGATTTGCTAAGTACAGACACATCCCGTGATGAGTCCTAGTAACTGAAAGATCCCAGATAGCTTCGGCTTGGGGACGGAACTTCCGAATTTCTGACCTATCAACCTATGATGGTAGTGTAACGGACTACCATGGTTGTGACGGGTAACGGGGAATCAGGGTTCGATTCCGGAGAGGGAGCCTTAGAAACGGCTACCACATCCAAGGAAGGCAGCAGGCACGCAAATTACCCACTCTCCGCACGAGGAGGTAGTGACTAGAAATAATGATATGAACCTTTATGGTTTGTAATCAGAATGGAATGGACTTAAAAGCTCCATTGATGAACGAGTAGAGGGCAAGTCTGGTGCCAGCAGCCGCGGTAATACCAGCCTCTACAAGCGTATGCAATAGTTGCTGCGTTTAAAAAGCTCATAGTTGGATCTGTTTGAGTAGAACGGCAACATGGTCTTCAGTTAAATCTGTTGACTCGTTTCCGCTCATCCTTCGCATCGAAGAAATAGTTTGCACTTAAATGTGACGAACTGTGGAAACGGTGTTTTCACCCTGAGAAAATTAGAGTGTTCAAAGCATCCTTTGGGATCGAATAATAAAGCATGGAATAATGGAGAATGACCCGCTACTCGATTGATGCCGGTTGGCTGAGTGCGGTAATGATTGAAAGGAACAGACGGGGGCATTTGTATTGCTACGTTAGAGGTGAAATTCTTGGATCGTGGCAAGACAAACTACTGCGAAAGCATTTGCCAAGAATGTTTTCATTAATCAAGAACGAAAGTCAGAGTATTGAAGAGGATTAGATACCCTCGTAATTCTGACCATAAACTATACCAACCTACAATTTGTCAAAGTCGATCTTGACTTGGCAAGAGATTAACCGGGAAACCAAAGTTTATTGGTTCCGGGGGAAGTATGGTTGCAAAATCGAAACTTAAAGGAATTGACGGAAGGGCACCACCAGGAGTGGAGCCTGCGGCTTAATTTGACTCAACACGGGAAAACTCACCCGGTCCAGACATCTTAAGGATTGACAGATTGAATATCTTTCATGATTATATGGGCGGTGGTGCATGGCCGTTCTTAGTTAGTGGAGTGATCTGTCTGGTTAATTCCGATAACGAACGAGATCTTCTCCATCTAAATAATGAAATTCACTATATGTGAATTCAAACACTTCTTAGAGGAACTATGCGGAATTAAATACCGCAGATGAAGTGAGGCTATAACAGGTCTGTGATGCCCTTAGATGTTCTGGACTGCACGCGCGCTACACTGTGTACTTTTAGATTGAGTACTCAGCCCTTGGTCCGAAATGGACTGGGCAATCAGAGAAAAGTACAGCGCTTCAAGGGGATCGTCTGTTGTAACTTGCAGACGTGAACCAGGAATTCCTGGTACTTATGAGTCAACAACTCATAGGGATTACGTCCCTGCCCCTTTGTACACACCGCCCGTCGCTACTACTGATTGGATAGTTAAGCAAGAATTGCAAATTCCTACTGTTGGGACTTCGGTCTCCGGCAACGGGATGAAGCGGATCGAGCTTAATTGTCTAGAGGAAGTAAAAGTCGTAACAAGGTTTCCGAGGGGAACCTGCGGAAGGATCAGTGATTGATTCCTTCGGGCATGGCTGCTGGTAGAGGCCATGTCTGTAGTGCGCATGACGCTCTGTCGCTAGAGATTGCTTGGCAACCAATCTCGAATTATGTATCGAGCTCAAAAACTACTTGTGTGGATACATAGTTCAGCAGTCATGGCAAGGGACTGCTTAAAGGGAGACTAGTTAGCAAAAGCAGCCTAGCAGAACTGCAGCTATCTAGATCTCAGAAGCTGGGTTATAGAAGCCCAGCTATAGACTTGTGAATGAGAAAGGCCTAAAAAGGTCCACAAGTCGCGTGGTTAGAACCGACACGCAAAAATCCCAGCGAGTGACAGAGCGTTGCGCTGTTCAGTGGGAAAGAGTTGAGCTACTCGGGGCGCCCACTGAACTTGCTCCGAGCCAAAGGCTCGAAAAAAACACAGCTTAGCCTCAGATCCTTTACATAGAAGGCTAGCTAAAATAAACTTACCTTGGACGAGGGTAAAGTTTAGTCAGTTCTTAGGGGAGAGTAATCCACAGCTTCTCGCCCTCTGAACATTCTCCCAGATATGTAGGTCTGGGAGAGTCTCCTCCTGTTCTTCGGAATCTGGAGGTAGACAAAGACAGTACGATACGATCTTGCATCGGGATGACTAACCGATAATGATCATAATCTGACAATTTTTCCGGCTTGAGGCACCGGAGTCAGATTAAAGACACATACTGAACTAAAGGCGTATGTGCAAAGCTTGTCGGAGTGTAGAGAGTCAAGCTGAGTTGACTCGTCACGTGGTGATGACAACAGCCATGTGCAAAACACTCACAACTTTATCGTCTATGTGGAAAAGGTTGCTAACAGCGCTCTCTATGAGAGGCCCTCGCATATAACTATACGAGGAAAAGGCGATAGAGTTGTTTGAATGTGGGGCAGGTTCATCGACAAGCTAAGTTGATCACATTCTTGTTGTGGCATCCTACTAGAATTGGTCACGGTCTGCACCAACTCTCCCAAGTTGGCCAGACTTAAAACTAGAAATAAGGTTTGCAGCTATGTGAACCTAGAAACTGTAAAGGAGTTGAAAGAACTTAAAGGAATTGAAAGAGGCCTTGAGGTATATCCTCTTGGTAAAGACCCACAAAAGCTCACAAAAGTGGCTTCGAAGGGCAAAACTGGTTCATCCAAAACAATTGGAGAGCTTAAAGCAGAACCAATTCGAATGAAACACTATTGGTGAAACTTCATCATGAGAACGTCACAAGCTGATCACGCTCTATGATATGACTAGTATTATGTTGCTTCTAGTAGGCTAAGCGCAAGCCGAAACAATCAACATGTGAAAGTCGTAGAATTTTGCAATCAAACTGTGGCTAGTACTGTGATGTTACTAGTAACCTGGTGTTCCGTCATATGGCCAAGAGAGCATTTGAAGGCGAAACTTCTGCATGGGAAAGCTGCATCATGATCAAAATTTTATATCGAGTATTATGTTGACGTTAGTAGGCCTTGGCCGAAAACGCAGCATGTGAAAGGTATAGATAAAAGTTATTGTTGCAGTCAGTACTGTGTAGTTACTAGTAGCTGGATTTAAGCTCAAAATGAGACACTGTTGGTGAAACTTCATCATGAGAATGTCACAAGCTGATCAAGCTCTATGATATGACTAGTATTATGTTGCTTCTAGTAGGCTAAGCGCAAGCCGAAACATCAACATGTGAAAGTCGTAGAATTTTGCGATCAAATTGTGGCTAGTACTGTGATGTTACTAGTAACCTTGTGTTACGTCATATGGCCAAGAGAGCATTTGAAGGCGAAACTTCTGCATGGGGAAGCTGCATCATGAACAAAAGTTTATATCGAGTATTATGTTGACATTAGTAGGCCCTGGCCGAAAGCGCAGCATGTGAAAGGTATAGATAAAAGTTATCGTTGCAGTCAGTACTGTGTAGTTACTAGTAGCTGGATTTAAGCTCGAAATGAGACACTGTTGGTGAAACTTCATCATGAGAACGTCACAAGCTGATCACGCTCCATGATATGACTAGTATTATGTTGCTTCTAGTAGGCTAAGCGCAAGCCGAAACATCAACATGTGAAAGTCGTAGAATTTTGCGATCAAATTGTGGCTAGTACTGTGATGTTACTAGTAACCTTGTGTTACGTCATATGGCCAAGAGAGCATTTGAAGGCGAAACTTCTGCATGGGGAAGCTGCATCATGAACAAAAGTTTATATCGAGTATTATGTTGACGTTAGTAGGCCCTGGCCGAAAGCGCAGCATGTGAAAGGTATAGATAAAAGTTAGCGTTGCAGTCAGTACTGTGTAGTTACTAGTAGCTGGATTTAAGCTCGAAATGAGACACTGTTGGTGAAACTTCATCATGAGAACGTCACAAGCTGATCACGCTCTATGATATGACTAGTATTATGTTGCTTCTAGTAGGCTAAGCGCAAGCCGAAACATCAACATGTGAAAGTCGTAGAATTTTGCAATCAAACTGTGGCTAGTACTGTGATGTTACTAGTAACCTTTTCTTACGTCATATGGCCAAGAGAGCATTTGAAGGCGAAACTTCTGCATGGGGAAGCTGCATCATGAACAAAAGTTTATATCGAGTATTATGTTGACGTTAGTAGGCCCTGGCCGAAAGCGCAGCATGTGAAAGGTATAGATAAAAGTTATCGTTGCAGTCAGTACTGTGTAGTTACTAGTAGCTGGATTTAAGCTCGAAGTGAGACACTGTTGGTGAAACTTCATCATGAGAACGTCACAAGCTGATCACGCTCTATGATATGACTAGTATTATGTTGCTTATAGTAGGCTAAGCGCAAGCCGAAACATCAACATGTGAAAGTCGTAGAATTTTGCGATCAAATTGTGGCTAGTACTGTGATGTTACTAGTAACCTTGTGTTACGTCATATGGCCAAGAGAGCATTTGAAGGCGAAACTTCTGCATGGGGAAGCTGCATCATGAACAAAAGTTTATATCGAGTATTATGTTGACGTTAGTAGGCCCTGGCCGAAAGCGCAGCATGTGAAAGGTATAGATAAAAGTTAGCGTTGCAGTCAGTACTGTGTAGTTACTAGTAGCTGGATTTAAGCTCGAAATGAGACACTGTTGGTGAAACTTCATCATGAGAACGTCACAAGCTGATCACGCTCTATGATATGACTAGTATTATGTTGCTTCTAGTAGGCTAAGCGCAAGCCGAAACATCAACATGTGAAAGTCGTAGAATTTTGCAATCAAACTGTGGCTAGTACTGTGATGTTACTAGTAACCTTTTCTTACGTCATATGGCCAAGAGAGCATTTGAAGGCGAAACTTCTGCATGGGGAAGCTGCATCATGAACAAAAGTTTATATCGAGTATTATGTTGACGTTAGTAGGCCCTGGCCGAAAGCGCAGCATGTGAAAGGTATAGATAAAAGTTATCGTTGCAGTCAGTACTGTGTAGTTACTAGTAGCTGGATTTAAGCTCGAAG
Organism: Convolutriloba macropyga; assembly: GCF_964194025.1. Classification (NCBI taxonomy): domain Eukaryota; kingdom Metazoa; phylum Xenacoelomorpha; order Acoela; family Convolutidae; genus Convolutriloba; species Convolutriloba macropyga. The sequence continues at coordinate 12,080 of NW_027450955.1, forward strand.
TGAGACACTGTTGGTGAAACTTCATCATGAGAACGTCACAAGCTGATCACGCTCTATGATATGACTAGTATTATGTTGCTTATAGTAGGCTAAGCGCAAGCCGAAACATCAACATGTGAAAGTCGTAGAATTTTGCGATCAAACTGTGGCTAGTACTTTGATGATGCTTGTAGCCAACCGAATTGGTTGAAAAGCCCAATAAGTAAGCTAACTTGGGAGAGCTTGTTGGAAACCAAATGCTACTAGATTGGTCCAAATACATCCTTCAACAGGGGATCACTTGGCTCGCTTTACGAAGAGGAGCACAGCTATATGTGTTAATTCGGTATGAATCGCAAGATTTGTTTACCGACCTCTCTAACGCAAAAGGCGGTCTCGGCTTCGGCTGTTGACTGCGTCCGATTCAGGGTTATATAACTCTCGATTGAACACATTGATGTTCTATTGTTGGTGCTTCCAATAAAATTGGAACACTTAAAGCAGAACCGATTCAAATAATAGCATTCTGATCAATGATTGCATTCCTTGATCAAGAACTGCTGGAGTCATTGTGATGGCGAATTTTCTTCATAAGAAAATTGCAAAGAGACGGAACTTAATGAGACTAGTATTATGTTGTTTCTAGTAAGCGGAAGCTGAAACAGCAACATGTGAAAATCAAGTTTTGTTCAATGATCTCGAGGCGATAAGTACTATGAAGCAACTAGTAGCCTAAGCATGACTCAGATTTGAGACAGTCAAAAAGACTGGCGAAACTTCTTCACATGAAAGTTACATAGAGAACTACAAATGTATACAGCGAGTATTATGTTGTTTCTAGTAGGCGAAAGCTGAAACATCAACATGTGAAAGTTGTCTGCAAACTGTAGAACGATATGTGATTAGTACTGTGCTGTTACTAGTAGCCAGTCTGACTGTAGAAGCCAAGACAAAGGGAAACTAATGCATCTGAAAAGGACAAGTTATGGAAAGGTATGCACGATAAGTATTATGTTGTTTCTAGTAAGCGGCAGCTGAAACATCAACATGTGAACGTCGTTGTGTACAGTAACCTAGAACTATATAGTCCTTAGTAACGTGCATTTACTAGTACCTGTAATTGGTATTCAGACTCAGGCAGTTTGGAATAGTTTGGCAAAGATGCACCAGAGAAAACTGGGATTTGATACAGAAATTGTTGAATACAAGTATTATGCTGCTTCTAGTAGGTTGAATCCGAAACATCAGCATGTGAAAATTGAAAACATTTCTGGTTCGAATTGTCACAAGTATTTGGTGATCTGAGTAGCCAAACTCACTACAACGCCAATTGAAGGCAAAAATTCTCAACGGGAAAAGCTATTCTCATTGAATGAGCTAACAAGACGAGTATTATGTTGCTTCTAGTAGGCGAAAGCCAAAACATCAACATGTGAAAGTCTTGCTGAACAAATTTAATGTTGTTGAGCTCAGTACCGTGTGAATTAGTAGCCATAATTGGCGAGCGAAAATTGAACTGGCGAAACTTCGTCTTTGGAAAATTGCAGATGCCGAGCACTTATTTTGCAACGAGTATTATGTTGACTGTAGTAAGCGAAAGCCGAAACAGCAACATGTGAAAGCTGTTGAAATTTGTGGTCATTTTGCAATAAGTACAAGGAGTGTAACTAGTAGCCAGGTCAAAATTTGGGATAAGAATGAGCAAAAATTCTGCATGAGAACAGTTGAAATTATGAAACTAAATTACAAAGACTAGTATTATGTTGTTTCGAGTACGCGAAAGCGGAAACATCAACATGTGAACGTTTGTAACGAAGTTTCGTTAATTTTCAGCCTAGTACTGAGCAAGAACGAGTAGCCTCATCTCCAATCCCACGCAAAATGTAGTGAAATATGTGAGTGAACCTTATTCATGGTGAGGGTTTCCCGAGGTCTGTATTGCAGCGAGTATTATGTTGCTTCTAGTAAGCGAAAGCTGAAACAACAACATTTGAAAGTTGGAATTAATGACTGAATGGAAACTTCGACCTGTGTTTGATAGTAGTAGCGAACAAAACTGCTGAATCGGTTTCTGTCTCATATTGGTCAGTGAACCAATTAAGAGACAATCAACTACATAACCTGAATTGGGCGAGAGAACCCCCTTAACTTAAGCATATCAGTAAGGGGAGGAAAAGAAATCAACTGAGAATCCCTTAGTAATGGCGAATGAACAGGGAAAAGCTCATCGGGAAGAGAAATGGCAACATTTCTCGGTGTCCGGTATGGTTTGATGCTAGACTGGTGAATTTGTCCTGATGTCTACTGGAAAGTAGCATCAAAGAAGGTGAAAATCCTGTAAAGGTCATTTTCGATACCAGTCATAATGGCTCATTCCTATGAGTAGAGTTGTTTGAAAGTGCAACTCGAAGCTGGAGATATGTCTCTCCAAAAGCTAATTATAAAGCGAGACCGATAGTAAACAAGTACCGTGAGGGAAAGTTGAAAAGCACTCTGAAGAGAGAGTGAAAAGTACGTGAAACTGTTGAAGGGGAACTGGAGTGAGCGTTACCATACTCAATGCCTTGATATTATATTCTCGGCTACCGAGTAGTGTAGTTGTCGTCTTTTGGCAAATCTTGTTAATGAATCGAGCAGAAGTTTTCCTCGGAATTCTTCTTGTTGATTCTAAACAAAATGAGATAAATTGATCTTGATTGCCTGTCTGACCTCAACTTCCTATTCAATGCTCTCTACAGCCCGTCTTGAAACACGGACCAAGGAGTGTGAGTTGCTTGCAAGTGTTGTCGCTCATTGAAAGCGCACACGCGAAATGAAAGTGAACAGTGTAATTTTTATGAATTGCACTACTTTGTGTGGTGAGGGCGCCGATTCGGTGTCCCGCAACCACGGACGGTTTTGCTCTTATTGCATGACTGATCCAGAGCAAGTAGCACACGACC
>NW_027450955.1:20000-23234 GCF_964194025.1 Convolutriloba macropyga
GAGTTAGCTTGAATTAGCTTGAGTTAGCTTGAGTTAGCTTGAATTAGCTTGAGTTAGCTTGAGTTAGCTCGGGTTAGCTTGAGTTTGACTTCATTAACCCAAGTTAGCTTGGGTTAACTTCATTAAGTTAGCTTGAACTAGCTTGAGTTAGCTTGAGTTAGCTTGAGTTAGCTTGAGTTAGCTTGAGTTAGCTTGTCTTAGCTTTAGCTAGCTTGAGTTAGCTTGAACTAGCTTTAGCTACCTTGAGTTAGCTTGAGTTAGCTCGGGTTAGCTTGAGTTAGCTTGAGTTAGCTTGAGTTAGCTTTAGCTAGCTTGAGTTAGCTTGAGTTAGCTTGAGTTAGCTTGAGTTAGCTTGAATTAGCTTGAGTTAGCTTGAGTTAGCTTTAGCTAGCTTGGGTTAGCTTGAGCTAGCTTGAGTTAGCTCGGGTTAGCTTGAGTTAGCTTGAGTTAGCTTTAGCTAGCTTGAGTTAGCTTGAGTTAGCTTGAGTTAGCTTGAGTTAGCTTTAGCTAGCTTGAGTTAGCTTGAACTAGCTTGAGTTAGCTTGAGCTAGCTTGAGTTAGCTTGAGTTAGCTTGAGTTAGCTTTAGCTAGCTTGAGTTAGCTTGAACTAGCTTTAGTTAGCTTGAGTTAGCTTGAGTTAGCTTGAGTTAGCTTGAGTTAGCTTGTCTTAGCTTTAGCTAGCTTGAGTTAGCTTGAACTAGCTTTAGCTACCTTGAGTTAGCTTGAGTTAGCTCGGGTTAGCTTGAGTTAGCTTGAGTTAGCTTGAGTTAGCTTTAGCTAGCTTGAGTTAGCTTGAGTTAGCTTGAGTTAGCTTGAACTAGCTTGAGTTAGCTTGAGTTAGCTTGAGTTAGCTTGAGTTAGCTTGAGTTAGCTTGAGTTAGCTTGTCTTAGCTTTAGCTAGCTTGAGTTAGCTTGAACTAGCTTTAGCTACCTTGAGTTAGCTTGAGTTAGCTCGGGTTAGCTTGAGTTAGCTTGAGTTAGCTTGAGTTAGCTTTAGCTAGCTTGAGTTAGCTTGAGTTAGCTTGAGTTAGCTTGAGTTAGCTTGAATTAGCTTGAGTTAGCTTGAGTTAGCTTTAGCTAGCTTGGGTTAGCTTGAGCTAGCTTGAGTTAGCTCGGGTTAGCTTGAGTTAGCTTGAGTTAGCTTTAGCTAGCTTGAGTTAGCTTGAGTTAGCTTGAGTTAGCTTGAGTTAGCTTTAGCTAGCTTGAGTTAGCTTGAACTAGCTTGAGTTAGCTTGAGCTAGCTTGAGTTAGCTTGAGTTAGCTTGAGTTAGCTTTAGCTAGCTTGAGTTAGCTTGAACTAGCTTGAGTTAGCTTGAGTTAGCTTGAGTTAGCTTGTCTTAGCTTTAGCTAGCTTGAGCTAGCTTGAACTAGCTTTAGCTACCTTGAGTTAGCTTGAGTTAGCTCGGGTTAGCTTGAGTTAGCTTGAGTTAGCTTGAGTTAGCTTTAGCTAGCTTGAGTTAGCTTGAGTTAGCTTGAGTTAGCTTGAACTAGCTTGAGTTAGCTTGAGTTAGCTTGAGTTAGCTTGAGTTAGCTTGAGTTAGCTTGTCTTAGCTTTAGCTAGCTTGAGTTAGCTTGAACTAGCTTTAGCTACCTTGAGTTAGCTTGAGTTAGCTCGGGTTAGCTTGAGTTAGCTTGAGTTAGCTTGAGTTAGCTTTAGCTAGCTTGAGTTAGCTTGAGTTAGCTTGAGTTAGCTTGAGTTAGCTTGAATTAGCTTGAGTTAGCTTGAGTTAGCTTTAGCTAGCTTGGGTTAGCTTGAGCTAGCTTGAGTTAGCTCGGGTTAGCTTGAGTTAGCTTGAGTTAGCTTTAGCTAGCTTGAGTTAGCTTGAGTTAGCTTGAGTTAGCTTGAGTTAGCTTTAGCTAGCTTGAGTTAGCTTGAACTAGCTTGAGTTAGCTTGAGCTAGCTTGAGTTAGCTTGAGTTAGCTTGAGTTAGCTTTAGCTAGCTTGAGTTAGCTTGAACTAGCTTGAGTTAGCTTGAGCTAGCTTGAGTTAGCTTGAGTTAGCTTGAGTTAGCTTTAGCTAGCTTGAGTTAGCTTGAACTAGCTTGAGTTAGCTTGAGTTAGCTTGAGTTAGCTTGAGTTAGCTTGTCTTAGCTTTAGCTAGCTTGAGCTAGCTTGAACTAGCTTTAGCTACCTTGAGTTAGCTTGAGTTAGCTCGGGTTAGCTTGAGTTAGCTTGAGTTAGCTTGAGTTAGCTTGAGCTAGCTTGAGTTAGCTTGAGTTAGCTTGAGTTAGCTTTAGCTAGCTTGAGTTAGCTTGAACTAGCTTGAGTTAGCTTGAGCTAGCTTGAGTTAGCTTGAGTTAGCTTGAGTTAGCTTTAGCTAGCTTGAGTTAGCTTGAACTAGCTTGAGTTAGCTTGAGTTAGCTTGAGTTAGCTTGAGTTAGCTTGTCTTAGCTTTAGCTAGCTTGAGCTAGCTTGAACTAGCTTTAGCTACCTTGAGTTAGCTTGAGTTAGCTCGGGTTAGCTTGAGTTAGCTTGAGTTAGCTTGAGTTAGCTTTAGCTAGCTTGAGTTAGCTTGAGTTAGCTTGAGTTAGCTTGAACTAGCTTGAGTTAGCTTGAGTTAGCTTGAGTTAGCTTGAGTTAGCTTGAGTTAGCTTGAGTTAGCTTGTCTTAGCTTTAGCTAGCTTGAGTTAGCTTGAACTAGCTTTAGCTACCTTGAGTTAGCTTGAGTTAGCTCGGGTTAGCTTGAGTTAGCTTGAGTTAGCTTGAGTTAGCTTTAGCTAGCTTGAGTTAGCTTGAGTTAGCTTGAGTTAGCTTGAGTTAGCTTGAATTAGCTTGAGTTAGCTTGAGTTAGCTTTAGCTAGCTTGGGTTAGCTTGAGCTAGCTTGAGTTAGCTCGGGTTAGCTTGAGTTAGCTTGAGTTAGCTTTAGCTAGCTTGAGTTAGCTTGAGTTAGCTTGAGTTAGCTTGAGTTAGCTTTAGCTAGCTTGAGTTAGCTTGAACTAGCTTGAGTTAGCTTGAGCTAGCTTGAGTTAGCTTGAGTTAGCTTGAGTTAGCTTTAGCTAGCTTGAGTTAGCTTGAACTAGCTTTAGTTAGCTTGAGTTAGCTTGAGTTAGCTTGAGTTAGCTTGAGTTAGCTTGTCTTAGCTTTAGCTAGCTTGAGTTAGCTTGAACTAGCTTTAGCTACCTTGAGTTAGCTTGAGTTAGCTCGGGTTAGCTTGAGTTAGCTTGAGTTAGCTTGAGTTAGCTTTAGCTAGCTTGAGTTAGCTTGAGTTAGCTTGAGTTAGCTTGAGTTAGCTT
>NW_027450956.1:0-37000 GCF_964194025.1 Convolutriloba macropyga
ATATAATATATATTATATATATATATATATATATATATATATAATATATATATATATATATATATATATATATATATTGTGGTAAAAAACAAAAAAATAGTTTTTAGTTTTTCCCAATGATAGGTCTTGATGTCTCAACTGGCATTCAGCTAAGAGGTTCTTTCAGTCAACAGAAAATCTTAGCAGTTGATTAGAATTCAAAATCCCCGATCAGAAAAATTATTGGGAACAAAATAACGTCATTCATTCATTAAAAATTCCGTGAAAATTCAGACAAAACTCAACGTGATGATGCTGCCTCGCAATTTTTAGGAGATTACATGCAGCGTTAACGGCTTAAACATTTTTCAAGGGTCAGTTAGAGGTTTAAATAGAGAAAGTTTTTATTTCAGGAAAGAAGAGAAAAACGTTTTTTAAATCACTTTAGATTCTAAAATTACAATTTGATGCTTGAACTGTATTGTTGATCTGAAGTTGATTAGCGGCCCTATAGCGGCCCTAGAGTCTATAGGAGTACTTTCATAGTTTTCACATCAAAGGATAAAAACCGGATAACTTTTTTTAAACAAGCAGATTTTTTGCAAAAGACCGGCCAGAACTATGTCCCCAAGGTAATTAGGGCACTATTTGAATAATAATTGCATTGGTCGCTTTCAGGATTTTTGGTCACCTTTTAACAAATTTTCGTCAAATAAAAAAAATGACCAAGTAATGAAACCATCGAGCACAAGATACCACCAACTAAATTAATCTACATAAACGTCAGTTTTTCGGTTAAAAGGAACTGACCTATATCATAATTTTAAATGTAAATAAAAAATGAATGGGAAAAAATGGATTCTTTGGTTTGTTTTAAATTTTACAAAAATTAATTTCAATTCTCTTAACTTTTATTTCATTTTTTCATTGTTTTTTAAGAAAGATTTTCAGTTGCACCCTGACTCAATTTGATTCCTAAGGAACTCATCAGAAACTTCTAGCAGAAAAATCAGAATTGTCAAAAATGTATCCATAAATGTGATTTTAATTTTTTAATTCCGTTCTTGGAAATCTTAAGCTTATCGTTAAGATAAGGTCAATCGATTTTTGATTGCTATCTTTAGCTTGTAAACGCTTGATAGCAGCATGTTTGGTTTCAGTGAAAAATCTGATTTTAAAAACAGAATAATTTATTCTGGAAAAATTAGTATGCAAAATGAGGGCTCTGTATTTTCATTTGTAAATAATATTCATAATGAAGGGCGTTGTCAAGGTTGCTGTGGAACATTTTGTGCTACTCAGAGTCTCGAAAAAGCCGTCTTGTTACATAAATACATAAATACATGTCCGTAAATGGCAACCACTTCAGATGTATGTGGGCTATGTTCGGTACAGGTAAGCGGTTGTAATGAAGACTCCTGGGAACTTGTATGATCTCTCCTGGGAACTTGCATTTTTTTCAATGTATTGGAAACTTTCGGACCACCTTTGAGAAGTAATCATGGAAACTAGCCATCAAGAAACATGATCTTCTCAAAACATAGCATGTCTTGTCAAGACAATCCAGATTTTGCGTGTATTTGCAAGTTGAGTCATTTGCAAGTTTTGGTTTCACGGGGATGGAACTATTTCTAGCAAAAGTAAATATTTATTTGAAACGCGTGTATGAACTAATTTTAGCGTGTTTTCAACCGAAAATGTTTTTCGTAGTTTTCAATTCCCCCTGAAAGACAATAGTGTGAATCAAAAGTGATCATCAATTGAGAAATATCGTTATTAATTGCAGCGTCAGCAATTCCAGGCGGCTATTATTGCGCTCCTGATTTTTTTAATCGTCTAACAGATTTTTGTTTCGTCTTACTCTGACTTCTTGGAATTGACTTTTTCAATGACTTCAGTGACTTCTACTGCTTTGCAGTTAAAATTTGTGTTCGTGACGTCATTCCTGCTTTTAGGTCAATTGCGTGACTTACCTCACTCAAAAAAATGACTTCTGAACTCACTTATGGAACATTTACTAATTAAAGGTCAATAGTACATCTAAGTAGTGCCAAACTTATATGCTCTAAGTCTTGAGTATTAGAGTCTGGTTAATATGTATCATATTTCTTTAGTTGTTTCAATTCATGGTAGGCCACAAGCGTCCATCGCGGCTATTTTCCGGCAATCTGCCGGCTATGTTTTAGATTTTCTTTGTTTTTAAATGTGTTCAAATTTTCGAAAAAATTTGATTCAAGCAGTGTTAAACGAAACTGCTGCTTTATAAATATATGTATATAAATTTGTAATAATTCTGCAAGAATCTTATAACCCTGCAACGTTTGGACTGTCTTGTGATCCTATCGATGAGAGCTGGGAAACTTGTCCAAAAGGCTTTAATTTGTTGTAAAATTTGTCTTCTCAATTGTTAGAATCTATCAATATCTGATTCACCATGGAACGTTTGAACAAATCACTAGGGGTATTTAAAAACGAACACTGAAAATGAAAAGCCGAACTGCACTGCTGAGTTACTTTGAATCAAAGCGGGAGAACGTCATCTCATTGTTATCCAAAATTTTGCAGCACCCAATGAAGCAGACGTCAACTGTCAATGCAGAAGCAACTCAGTAGGCAAATACTGTTACAAACAAGTCAACCCCTGTCTCACAAACAACAACAACAATAAAAACAACAATGGCCAAGCAGGTCATCCCAGTACGCCTTGTGGAACCCTGGAGTATGGGGACTGCGTGTTTCAGAATCTGCCCGGGAAGTACAGGTGCCAGTGCAATCCAGGGTTTGGACCAGACCCAAACTACATGCTGCCAAATTGCAAATTGAGGTATAGACCATTAATTTTTATTATGTTTTGCTGTGAAACATTATTTTTCTCTGTTCTGCTGCTGTCCTTTTACATAAACAATAGAAATATTGTTTGCTTTGACACGCTTAGTCCAATAATTCTTCAAGCTTGTAACATGGATCCCAATTTTTTTTTGATATTCAAGCTCTATTTCAAAAGACCTAGCAGTGAGCGCAAAACATGTAGAACGCTTATTCATTGAACGAAGGAAAACTTCGATGTGTTCAATTTTAACGGCGCGGACAGCGCCTTCGCTTTTGAATGAGAGAAAAAAGAATAACAAGAAAAAAAGCATCTTAAATCTATTCGAGCAATAACGATTTTTCAGTCCTCGGTGACTTTATTAATGTTGGATAAGCTTTTTTTGCTCATGGAACCATTGCTAGGAAAGATAACAGGCCATTGTTGTAATTATGCCATATATTGGGGGCTATAATTTCATCATAAATCATGCTGAAACTGGTAAAGCTACTAGTAATTTTGCCCATGATCGCCCACGAAAATTGTTTATAAGATCAACTGGATGCGAGGACAAATTTTGCCACGGACGAGGAGTCTGTGCTCCGAAGCCGAAAGACCCTCGGAACCCACAAATCTGCAGATGCGAGAAGGGTTACTATGGCAGCTACTGTGAAGACGAACGCAAAGATACAGTGTTTGATCTGGGAGGTGCGAAAACCAAAACGGAGAAGAAAAAAGTATCAAAACGGAAGAAGAAAGTGAAGAAAGTGTTCGCGACAATTGGAATAGTACTTTTAGTCATTCTTGCAGTCGGTTAGTGTTTCTCAACATTTAATTGGATTTTGATAATGATTAAATTTAGCTTAGCTGTAGTAATTTATGAAAAAGTTTGGGTTGGGCTGACTGATCAGTTTCATTGTGATAATCACGTCAATATAGTCCCGTGGCATACTCCGCTCCTATTCGTTAGTATACAAAATGTTCGTTGATAGCAACCCTTAAATTTCATAGTAATTGCATTGGATCATATCGCGTTATCTTTCCACTGTCTTTAGGCCAGATTCCCCTATTGTTGGGCGAGTGAAAATTTGGTATCCCATTATGTCCCCCGACAAAATTATAGCCCAACTGTGGTATAACTATGGAATATATGGGCTTTTGGAAATGTGGACTACGTTATATGACCACAAAGCTGGAGGTTGGTATATTTTAATGGAAAGAGTTTCCTGTTTTTTCACACTCTTTTAAACTCGATTTTCTAACCCATATATAACTCAATGCCGCAATAATATAACACCTACTTTGTTTCAACCCGACTTATAGGTTCCCACAATTGAGGATAATCAGGCCTAAGTTATTTCAGATTAGTCAAATTAATAGAGATTAAAACAGGAGCGAAATCCCTGCGATGTGAACAAACATTTTTATACCTGTTTTTTTTTCTGTGAAAAAAAACTAAAGACTCAATTGTTAAAAGCAAATTGTTAACAATTAGCAGTTTATTCATCTCATATTGATCCTAATAGGGCATTTAAAAGCAAGTGAAATGTGGGTTGAACTCTAGAAAATGTTCTGTTTTAATGAATCCTGAAAAGAACATCTTAATTGCCAACTTTGAGTTTACCTTTTGTGCTGAAAACAAAATTATATCAATATTAGAAGGTCATCAGTGTTAAGTTGAAAGAAAATATAAGAATACCATTGCCTGGAAATGATCGAAATATTAAAGCTAAAAGAGTAAGATTTCAACCACTGCAGAAACTATAGCCTCAGAAATACAAAAGTGACCGACTTTTTCTCGACACAGTATGTTGTGTCGTTACAAACTAATCTTGTACAAAAAACTCAGCGTTGATTAAAGAATATGCAAACAGTGTCAATGCACAAACAGGCAGATCGGCATTTCATTATCTCAACATGTTCTGAAATTCCTTACCGTTAAACAGCGAGAAAGTTACCATTATGGCATCTCAGTTTTGGTGATCAAAATAAGAAAAAAATAAGGCACAAAAAATCGATGTTTCTAAACTTTGACCTGGGACGTACTCTTAGAAAGATCGCCAAAAATTGACTGTCAATTTTATAACCTTGACAAATATTTTCTCGGTATGGCTCCTGTTTGTTGCAAAGCGAAAAACCATAAGACCGACTTTGATACCCTAAGAGCCTAATTTCCAAAACAACAAGCAAAAAAATTTCCTGCTTCTTTGATGCTGTTCCTACTGATGACTGGGAAATATTTTTCTCAATGCTATGGAATCAAAGAAAACTAGCCATAGATGAAATTAAATTTCTTGAGTATTTTGGCAAGACAAACATAAACTAAGAATAAAGAGTATCAGATCTTAAAGTGAGTGGTTCAAGGAGTTTAAAGTATTGTGGATTTAACGTGTTTGAGGTTTTGTGCAATTTTAAAATAAGTTTGGTATAAATATGAAATATTCTTCAGTTGGCGCCCTCTTGCGTTCTCGAGGAAAAACGACAAAAATTCAAGCTGTGACTGGTTAGAGAACTAATTATTGGGTGTTATCCATATGATGGGTCGTTAATAAAGAACACAGTTTTGTAACTTTTAGATAAGAAAATTGAACAGCATAGCTGCAATTCAAACAGAATTGTTTGATTCGCATTTCGATGTCCGGTCTAAGAGTAGGTTTTTAAGTTTTGATTAAGTTTTCTCATTGTCAAAGTAACATTCTTGCGGTTTGCTGGACTTAGAGAGCTTCTGAACTATTTTGACTCCAAAAGCAATATACAGTGGTTCGACGTGTCAACTGTTAAAAGATGTCGCGTGCTTTTTTCCAATCTCAAAAACAGGCAAAATTTTCAGTACCCCAGTTTTTGAGGTCAGAAATTTTGTGTGCGCCAGTTGCTTGGATCAAACACTAACTATGTCAGTTATTGTTCCGGCAGTCGGTTCCAGTGCTAAATTACGACAATAGTGATGCAGTACATCGTGAAAAAAATTGAATTACCTACTGTATCAAAGTCTCTTCACAGCGAAAAGGATTGCCAGTAAGCTATCTCAGTTTGGGTGATCAATATAAGATACCAGTTCCCCAAATCTCTAAACTTTGACCTGCGAGTGTAGCCTTTGAGTGATCGCCAAAATTTGTCATTCAATTTTATAACCATGACAAATATTTTCTCTGTATTGCTCCTGTTTGTTTGCATGCAATCCTTCGAAGCCAAAAAAACGTAAGACCGACATCTTGAAGCCCTAAGAAAATTTTTTCCAGAACAAGCGCAAAAAATTTTTCCGCTTCTTTGATGCTGCTCCTATTGATGCCTTGGAAAATTTTTTCCTCAATGATATGGAGTCATAGAAAACCAGTGAGAGATTGAATTGCCCAAACAGCCAATGCAGACGAGGGTGGGCAAAATTGAACATAAGCCCTGTTCAGCGGATTCCGCATGGAAATTGAAAACTTTTGACTAATGCGCAGAAAAGGTGCGGCAACATAAAGTTATTTTTCTTGAGTGCTTTGGCAAAACAAACATAACCTAAGAAAAAAAATAAAAGAGCTTAAAGTGAGCGGTTCAGGGAGCCTAAATCAGTGTGTATTAGAAGCGTTTTGGGTTTATGCGTGAACTTTACGTAAGTTTGACTTACAACTGAATATTTCTTGAGTTTGCGCCATCCTTGTGTTCTCGAGGAATTACGCCGAAGACTTGAATCGTTACTGATTAGAGAACATTTTACTGGATGTCAACCTTCCGATGGGACCATTAATAGAGAACACAGTTTTGTAACTTTTCGATAAAAATTTTGCACAGCATAGCTGCTACCAAAAACAGTTTTATTCGCACTTTGATGCCTGGTCTAAAAGTAGCTTTCTATATTTTGCTCAAGTTTTTTTATTGGGAAAGTACAAGCTTTGCGGTCTCTTAGACTTAGAGAGCTTTTGAACTATTGCGACTCAAAATACAAAATAAAAGGGTTAGACTTCTCAACTGTTAAAAAGATGTCTTGTCAAATTCCCCTACCTCAAAGAGATAACGAGTGTTCAATACCCCACTATTTGAGGTCAACAGTTTTTTGTTATTTAAGCACTTGAAATATATTTTTTTTAAAATTGCATTCGGACGCAGATGCCGAAAAAGTACTTCGATGCTAAACAGATTTTTCGGTCGAATTCAAATTACGGAGTTCAAATTACAGGTTTGAACATAATCGGTGTTAAAATATAAACAATTAAACGGTGTGAAAAAAAACGGTGTGTGAATCAATAGAAAAAACATAAGATTGTATCAACTGAGCTGAAAGCCAGTTGCTTTCAAGAAACACTAAATATGTTGTTGTTTTGTCAAGCGGTTCCAGTGCCAAAATACGACAGTTGTGATACAGCATATTCTGTTAAGGTATGAATTATTTACTGAATCAAAGTCTCCTTTGGTTCTTGATCCCCAAGTCTACGTAGTTAAAACCCAGACTCTTTCTTGTGCATGATGTTAGGTTGAGACTCTGGTTCTAGTATCGAATGAGTGGTCATAAATAGTTCATAGTTTCTGGCCAATTTATGCGTATTATTGCACTGAAGATGATGAATTGCGCTCTAGCGAAGTTTGTAGCAATTATATTAGTCCTGTCTGTCTTTTTTTTGCGATTTTTTGCTTGACCGATTTTTCTTCTGAACCATTTGACTTTTCCCCAGCAAAATGGGATAAACAGGTCGCTCTCAGCGGGCATTACGTGCTCTGAGTGCCTTTCAAGTTTAGCAGGATTTTGTTACAATTTGCGATTGTTTTCAAAATTTTTGAATAATTTTGTCCTTTTCTGAGTTTAACAATCATTATTGGCCAACGAAAGTTTTTAAGTTTTGTAGATTGATTACTTGACAGAACTCCAGAGACGAAAAAGATTTTGAAATTTTTTTTCACTGCGGAATCTTGAACCTTTTCTTTTAAATTTTGCAATATTTTGCAAATTTTTAGAATATCAGTTTTTTATTTATTTTTTATTTATTTACCAGCATGGCTAGAAAACTCAATAATTGCCGAGTTGAATCAAAGTAAATCTGGCCTCACTAAACAGTGGCTAGCTACTGATGAAGCCAACCGTGAGGCAATTGAGAGCAATTGGCCCGACGTTAGTCGGTTATGTTTTTACAGCCTCATAAGAGAAAATTATAGTCATTATGGGAAATGAAGTTATATACCATTAGGAGGAGTAAAAAATAATTATCATTGACTGTCGTATTATAACTAAGAAGATACAGTTCACTTATACGTGTCTAAGCCAAATAGTTTATAATGACAGCTGAGAAATAATTGCGATCGGATGGCAGAAAGATTAACGAGCACCATTTTTCTCCTACTCAGGAAATCAGTTTTACTGCTCTCCATTTTTCATTTAACTGAGTCCATTTTGCCTGATTTCTTCGTTTTTCATCATTTTTTGCAGTTTCTCATATAAATCGTGAACACTTTTTAAGGCGATGAGTCTGCGTATTTTCACCGCCCACATTTAGGGGTAAATTATAAAAGTTATACCATTAAAATTCAGATCTTATTTTACATATATTTGTGATGAATGATGGTGATAAGTTAGCCCGGCTGGGAACTTCGAACAGAATTTTACAGCGTTTTTTCCATAGCTAAGCAAATGATATTTTTGTACTCATACAGAGTATTAAACTACCTCTTAGATTTCGAATCCAAATTATTAATCCAATACGACAAAAAGTCGCTTGATGTAGTCCAGGTGCTGAGGCCATTTTATTTGAATTGTTGCACAAGAATTGCAGTATTCAGCGCTGATTGTGGCTAGTTTGCTGAAAAAAAAAAAACAAAAACTGACCATACTAAAAACTGCAGATCATACAAAATTGTAACGCTAAAATTACTGCTAACATTTCAGCCTGGATTTTTTTTCAAAAACTGCAGTTTTCCGAAAAATTGCAGTTTTACTACTGCTGATAGGAGAAAATTGAAAGAATCACCGCTTAAGATGAAAGATTCAAGTTGAAAATGAAAGATCTTTCATTTTCAACTTAAATAGTTCATCTTAAGCGGTGATTTTTTTCCACCACTGACAACTGCAGCTCTTAGTTAATACACTAATCGCCTCACTCTAATCTTGTGAATTCTGAACTAATGAAAGTAAAATAGATGGCTTCTGAATTGGTTGACTTCGTTATTTTTCATAAATTTTGTCATTTCTATTTGTAGAAGGTGAAATATTTTTTGAAGGTTTGAGTAAACAAAAATTGTATCGCTTTGGCCTTATCGTTTTGTTTCAACTCATGCTGTTGTTGAAACTTCAATGCGTTATCTAATAAGGATCTGACAATAAAATGATCACACATATTATTGTCATCTCAGTTAATTTTAGCAAGTACACCAGCATCTTTAAGCGTTGCTGGCGACAACCCCCCGCACACGTTTCAAAGCAACCCGCGTTGACAATTTCGTCGGATTCAAACATAAGAAATTGTCGGTTTTCGTCGCTTTTACTTCGCCAAAACCGATCAAAGCCCTTACGTTTTTTCGTCGTTTTGATCGGTTTTCGCCGGTATTTATTCGGTATTCGTCCGAATCGAAAGGACTGATGAGACTATTGAGTTATCTAATTTAGAGCACAACTGAGATCAAATTTCTAATAATCAAATACAGATCGAAACACCTAGTGCTATTCCGCTTCTATTACATAGAAACACAATTATTTTTATTATTTTCAGTGAAAAGAGAAATAAATGTTAGACCTCCTAAAAACAGTAATTGTTATTTTTGTCCATTTATCCACAATCAAAACAGTACAGATTAAGGGGCATATATCTAGACATCCTGCGAACGGCCCTGGTGTTCGGATCCTTCATAAACGAAGCTCCCAGTCCACAGCCACCGTATCCAGTCATAGTCAGAAGCTGTGGGCTCAATGCCTTGTTATTTGTTCTGCCTTTCCACCCAGTGAAATCGAAGTATAGTCCCGCTGGGAACATGAAAGGGGATCCCTGCAGGTCTATTCTGACTTCTCCTAGAACGCCGTGGGGGTTGTCTCTGCTTGATCGGCAGTCACCGCCAGCACCGTAGTCTAAAACACTTTCATCTTTTTCATGAAAACAGATACCAAATCATATTTTACAAATAAGGTTTACTAATTGCATATGCAGTTTATTGTTCCGACCCCCAATTTTAGTGGGGGGACGATATACTTAACTGGGTTTTTTGCTCAGTCAATTTTGGCCGATCGATATATTCATAGTAGAGAGTTGAGACTGGTATGATCAGAAAACCCGTCCAGCGTAGAATATACAATGAAGTAAGTTTTATAATTTCTTGTTAATAGCCGCACAGCGATAGCCTTCTATCGGCCTTCTCTTGGTTTTTTACAGTTCAAAAAAATTGAATTGTATTGGGGCGCTGTCTTTTTTACGATTCGAAGAGGAGTATTGGAGAAGTCCTTTTTTTTAATCAATTTTATTTGAGTGAATTTTGAAGCGGGAAATGAAACGCGTGAAAAAATTTGGAGTGATTTTGTTGCTGAACAAAATGAAAAGTGGAGCGAAAAGAGAGTGGTTTTTTGTTCATATCGCTGTTTTCTAGAGAGCGAGAAATTGAGGTGTGAAAAAAACTCTGTAAGCGAGCGAAATTTTTTGTTCACGTGCGGCATTTTCAAGCAGTTTTTTATAGGTTTCTTTGGTACAGAGGTTTGGTTATGATTTTCTTTTAACTTTAGGCTGGTTTTGGCAGTGATTTGAAAGTTTCTGGAAATTTATTTGAATTTTATGCTAATTCGGTGGTTTCTCGTGTACTTTGAGTATTTTTGGACTAATTTTTGCGATTTTTTTTTACTTTTGTTTTGTTTTACTGCCTCAAATAGGCACAGAAAAGAGCCCTGTTACTTGAGCAATTTTTAGTTTACAAGTGGCTGCAGTTTTGTTGATATAACGTTTTTTTTTGTTGAAAAATATGACGAAAAGTGTCGAAAATTGGAACTATTTTTCTTAATTTTTTTGCAGTTTTTCGTTTTTTTTCTGGACTTTAGACAATTTTTTAGCCTAATGTGGCTTGCCTATTGTTGTGCGAGCATTTGGATACCCTATTGGCTGGAAGAAATTTTTTTTGAATTTAGGTGCTTTTGTAATATTAAAAAATTTCCAAACCTTTTTCCAGTTTTTTATTCAAAGTTGTTTGTAAGAGCTAATTTTTTAAAATGTTTAGACTTAAAGTTTTTCTAAAATTTCTCAAGAGTGGTTTTAGTAGGTACTAGATGTGTTGACGAATTAATTTTGGCAGAAACAGTTAATTCGGGATCTCAAGTTATGACAAAATTTGATCAGATTTTTTATCATATTTTAATAGATTTGGTTTTTAATTTTCTGTATTACGGTTTTTTTTGAGATAATCCTAATTTAATGGAAGCACGTTTTGTCTGATGAGTAGTTGGATGGCATTTAAGTGGATTTGCACTTCGAGTCGTTTACGGAATTCTTCCGGCTATGTTTTTTTTTAAGATGTGTTCGCACAGTTTCATGATTTTTGAAATCAAATTGGAGTAGTGATTTTGGTCACGCCGAAACAGGAAGTGGAGTGAAAAAGCGAGTTGTTTTGCGGCGTGAATTTTTTTCGCTCCAAAGTTAAAGTAGAGTGAGAAAACGGTGTTTGAACAAAAATTCGCTTTCTCACTAGTGGTTTTTTGTTCACATGCAGCAATTTGACTTTGATATTTACTGTTTTTTCGTTTTTTGGATCTTTTTTCAAAATGGTTTTTCCAATCCATTCATAGTCCGTTCTAAGTCTATTTTTCTGTTTAGTCAATGAAAATTCTTTGAATTGTACGTCAGGACTTGTCCTGCTATGTTTTTTATTTCGTCGTCAAGATTTTTGTGATGACCATATGACGTCACAACCATTTCAAGTCTGCTTTTTGGTCATTTGTTCATGCAATTTCAACTGAAGTTCGTGCTTGACCTCATTTTTCACTCTTAGTGGAGCGAGTTTTCTTTTGTTCATTCGCGTGATGATGTTTTTGGTCACACGTGACTTATCTCACCCTCAAAAATGACTTCCTAACTCTAAAATTAACTTTTCTTTACTTTAATTCAAAGAGATAAGGTCAAGTGAATGTGTGTCACTCTAATTGAAGGTTATTTGAGAGCAGCTATTAGAAGCAGCAATAAGTTTGACAGATTCTTAATCTAAGCGTAACATCTGAGCATTAAATAAAAAACATTTTTTTGGTCTGTTTCTTAAAATCTTTTTTTGAGACTGCAGATCTACGAGTCTATTCAGGTTATTTTACGGCAATCTGTCAGCTATTTTTTAATAGCCGCGAAGCTGTAGCGGCTCTTTTTGGAGACATCGTGGGTTTTCTAATACGTCGTCTCCATTGGTGATTCTTGCGACCTGATTTCTTGGAATTGAATTTTTCAGTTTCAGTGATATGTAGTTAAAATTTGTGTGCGTGACATCATCTGTTCTTCTTTTAGATCAATTGCGTGACTTAACTCACTCAAAGAAATGACTCGCGTATTGAATTTTAAATTTTTTGAACATTTACTAGTTAAAGGTCATTAGTCTGCAAACGTATACGCCCTAATTCTTGAGTATTTAAGTCTTGAATTTTGATTTCAAATATCAACTTAGAAAAAACATTAATGTGAATGTGTCTTTCATTTGAAGGATTCCCTTAGTTTTTGTTCACATTATTGTAATTTTCCCTCAATTTTGCCAAACTTGCAAAAAAGGATAAAATTGTTAAAGATAGCGTTAATAATTGTAACTCTAAGGAGACTGTCGGTTGTCAAATTGTTCAATCTAACTTTCTCAGATCAAATTCCGTCTACGATTTGTTATAAAATCGGCCTTTTTGCCATCAAAGGGCACCAAATGTGTTTTCCTAACTAGCTTTCTTTAAATTTCTTGGAGTTAAATAACCATAAACTGCTGAAAAAAACTTGAAAAACCTCTGAATTTACGTCTGTTTCCTACGAAAGCATTTGTTTATGTTGTTATTGGAGCAGAATGATTGCATAGAAAACTCAATCTGGGACACAATTTTTTTACTTCCCAATAAATATGTATTTTTCTTTTAAGAGAAAATCATATGGTTTTACGACTTCCACAAATTGTTTTTGTAAACTGTGATTGAGCTCCTGTGTTTTGCCCACAATTGCTACCCTCGTCGCAATTTCATGACTCAGTGTCATTTAAAGAATTTTCAATTGGCCTACTTAAATGCCAGTCTTAACATCTTCGATGACATGTATTATATTAGTTTTAAGAAAACATCGATGAGTTTTCGAATTTCACCAGATTTTTTCTGATTTCTGTCAATTTGTAGCTGAATCACAGCAAAATTAAAGGCTTCTTTCTAGTGATTCAAAACTTACTCTTTATTCCATTTTAAATATGGTTTTATGGCTTTGACGCTAGAATTTTCATAAAAATTTTCTGATTTTTGAACATTTGCTAGATTTTGAGGTTCATTGTTAACGTTTTTTTAGTGCAATCACATTGATAAAAGATCCCATTGTTGTTGAAAGATGGCACAATTGAACATTCAGTGAATAATTAATGATCTTAGAGGCTTTCACAACGTTTTACACGAAAAATTAATTGATGTTTTTTACTGTAAAAGTAGTACTTTTTGTAGTTTTATGTCATAATCTGGGTGATGACCGCTATCACTTGCTTTTTAGGAAACTTCATAAAATGAACCTATTTTCTACAGGTCGCCAGAGGGTTTAATCACCTTGAAATGAATTGTTTACAAAAATATAAACAATTTTTTAAACTTTTTTTCAATTTTCATTTTAATTCCATTAATGACAGTTCTCACGTTTTCCTACCCCCACGACTCTATTTGGTTTTTTGTAGTATTATAAAAAATCTCTATAATTACAGGTAAAATTTGTTTTCTAACGAGATACAAGATAATCAAACCAGTGTTTTTTTGTTGAAAGCATATGGTTGCTATGACTTTTCAAAAAGTTGTATCAACAAAATCATAGATTTATAATGGTATAATTAAACCGATTTAATTATTTCAGTTGATATCTAATTGTTTCCATGAATTTGAATGGAACAGCTTTGAAGAAATTTAACCTAATTTTGAACTCTGCCTTTTTATTTTTTCTCAATTTGTTGCCCAGTCTCTTTAAGGACAGGTCCCATATCCTTTCATGTGAATTGAAAATTTGATTTTCTGGTTCGTCTTGTTTCGCAGTCTCAAAATTGGCAGGTTTCATTGGTTTCATTATTTCACTATCCCTTATAGGCCGGAATATAGCACTTCCATTTCTTTGACCAAGCATTTTAAGTCTAAAAGTAGCGACTTTTCGCTTGTTTTCAGACAAGCGAATAACTTTCAAATAATACAGTTGACCTTTCTTCTTTTGAAACATAGATCGATTTTGCACTTATGCAGACACAGCAAAAATAAACTTGACCTTTTTCATTCAAAGTACAGAAATTGCAATGTCTATGACAAACTCTAACAGTATTCATCTAGAAAGCCAGAAGCATTTCAAACGAAATGAACATACTGATCCTTCATTAATATCCCTAACTGAATGGGTTCAACTGAAAAATGAAACTTCCTACAAATTATACCTTGACTTATATCAAAGATTACAAAAAAAAGAAAATTTTATTGAAAATGTGCTCGTTACTTATCAGCGACAACTGCAGGACAAAACATCGGAACAGTTATCTACTGAAGGGGAGGGCACAACCAACCATGAATCAAAATCTCGAAAAAACCAGGTTTTTTCAGAAAAGGTCAGAGATTTTGATTTAATACCCCTCAAATAAGAACAATCAAATTTGGTTCCGGGTAGCAGCATCATTGGTAAACTAGAAAGTGATGCAACAATTCCACTGGACACAGCTATCCATGCCTACCGTGGGTCAACCACCAAAGAGAAAATATAAGTTGTGGAAAAATATGAATGCAAAAAACTTAAAACTTTAATTCTTCAAGACGGAACAAATACTGTTTCAAAATTACAAAAAAACTGCATTGAGATTTTAGATGACATGTTCAGCCTTATTGAAGCCTGTAAAAATAAGTTCCAGCCTGATGTGTTTGTAGTCATGGAGGTAATACCGTTCAAAGAAACTGACTACAATAGATCAAAAAACAAATTAATTGATGAAGTTAATGCTGCACTTAAAGAAAGATTGGAATCTCTCGGTGAAAATTATGTTTTGCTCAAAATGAATGAATTAATACGCTCAATTCCCTCCTTCAACCCAATGATCAACCATTATAATTTCCTGTATCATGACAATGTACATTTGAATTACAATCATGGCATTCTTTTTCTTGAAAATCATCTGCTTATGTTTCTACTTCAAACATCTATTAGCATTTGTGATACTGATAAATTCTCCAACCGGAGCAATAAAATGATTAATAGATTTCAAAAATTCCAAGAGCAGTACTGGCCTAAAACAATGGAAAACACTAATTTTAACTTGAATAATCATTACCGTTACCAACCATATTAGTAATGATAAAATTATAAAATACCGAATCAATTGTAATTTTCTGTTGTACTGAATGAATTGGGTCTCAACTGTTTGATGAGCATAATGTTTTCTAACAAGATATGTTTAATAATTTATTAATTTCAAGATTAATGTTGTTGAGTTCTCAAGTGACTTCCTCTTTTCCCACGTCACTTAACTCAATAGCAGTTCCTAGTTGAATTTGGTCGGAGACCAAGTCCAGGAGCAAGAAGCAAGCTTTAATATCACTAGAATCTTCTTTTGTCTTAATTAACTTATTTTTTTGGTTATACATGAAGAGTATCTGGCTATTACCTTTGAGGTCCGGAGATATTGAAACCAACCCTGGGCCAATTAAATCGATGAAAGACATATTCCTTGATTGCGAAACTTATTCAGACAATTTAAAATTTCTTCAGTTAAATGTACGGAGCATAAAAAGAAAACAACTTCAGCTAAAAAGCCTAATCAATGATGTTGGCGCTAACTGCATCTATGGTCTATCTGAAACATGGCTAGATACAAAGATTGACACTGATTTGGTAAACCCGAACAAAAGAAACTGTCTTGTTTTTCGCAATGATCGAGTGAGTTCAAGAGGGGGAGGTGTATTGTTAATTGTTCCTAGGAAACTTAAACCAAAGTTACGCGTTGATCTAGCTTTCAAAAAAGTACTCCTTTTGATACTCTGTGGGTCGAAATAACTTGCCCAAAGATTAAAAAAAATTATCTAATAAAAATTTCTTATAACCCAAAAAAACTTCTTTACGAAGAATTTCTCGAGCAGTCTGCTAGATCAATTGATAGAGCAATTACTGAGAACAAAACAATAATTATGATGGGGGACTATAATATCAATTATTTGGAAAACAAAGAAAAGCAGAATTTAGAAACAATCATTCAACCGTATGATCTAAATGTGACTAATAAGCATCAAGCAACTAGAATTAAGGATGAATCAAACTCACTTATAGAATACATTATTATTGATGGAAACGAACCCCTTCTTTATAGTGAAATTTTTGACTCACCAATACAAACAGATCATTTTGCTCAATTGATAATTCTTGCCACAAAACTTAGCAAGAACAAAGTAATAAAAAAAATTATGATAAAACGAATTACAGCCCAAAAGATTTTAAACATTCTATCAAGCAATTAAACTGGGAAAATTTTTACTGCTCTACAGTTCCAAGTGAAATGCTACGCAAATTTGAGCGAAATCTTGAACAGCAAATACTCCTTCATGCGCCAATCAAAACAACTTTTATAAGAAACAACAAATCACAGTTTTCCCTTGCCAAACGGTTCATTTCAAAAAGCACACATAACAAAAATATGCTTAGAAAACAATACCTCAATTCAGAATCTTTCCACGATTTTTTCAAACTGAAAGCCGAAGTGTGCGCGGGCTATGAAAAGGATTTTGAGAAATTTCATAGTCAGTTAATTGAAAGCTCAACTTCACAGCGCAAGAAATGGAATTTGATCAATGAAATAAGAAATTCCGTGAAAACGACAACTACAGTATACTCTTTAAAAAACCCTTTCAATAAAATTATTACAGAAAAAAAACTAAAATAGCCAACGTACCTAATTTTAAATTCAATAAATTAGGAGAATTTTTTGAAAGTAGGAACTATACTGTAGACCTGCCTATGGTGAGGCAAAAAAACACCTTTTCCTTTAGATTTGTTACTAAGTTTGCATGTCTTAAAACGCTTCTTGCTCTTGGAAAATTCAAACCATTGGGTCCTTCTACCATTCCCTCATGGGCGTTGCGAGACGCAGCTAGTGAACTAGCTGAGCCTATTTGTTTTCTATTGAATGAATTTATAAAAACAGAAACATTCCCTCCTGAACTCAAAAGAGCCGACATCAGTCCACTTTTTAAAAAAGGATACCTTGATGAGCCTCTAAACTATCGACCAATTTCGTTAACACCAGCACTAGCCAAAGTTTTTGAATCTCTTATTAAACAACAAATTGATGAATATGTCCATCAAAATGCCCTGCTTTCTAAAACATAGTTTGGTTTCAGAAAAATATTTTCTACAACAGATGCGCTCGTTTATTTCGCTGAAAAAATACGATGCAACAAAAACGAGAAAAAAAATTACTGCAGCAGCTTTTTTAGATCTATGAAAAGCTTTTGATTCCATTAATCACGAGCTCATGATTCAAAAGCTTTCCATTCTTGGATTTTCGATACAAGCTCAAAATCTAATTACGAGCTATCTTTCAAACAAAACACAATGAGTCATAATCAATAATGTCAAATCAGGGTGGATTGAAGTGGCTCAGGGTGTTCCGCAAGGAACCATCTTAGGTCCTCTCTTGTTCAATCTATATGTTAACGATCTTAGCAATTTTTTGTCATGTGAAACAATACAATACGCTGATGACACAGTCCTTTTAAACTCTCATGATGAAGTTCTCAAATGCAAAGACGAGCTTGAGAAGGCCATAGAAAAATTCATACTTTTTTTAATTTACATCACCTCAAAATCAATCCGGATAAAACAGAGTTCATTACTTTTGGTAGCTCTAATCCTCAAGACGAAACGACATTAAAAGTTGGAGACAAATTAATTAGTTCGAAAGCAGAAATCAAATATCTTGGTGTTTATATTAACAAAGACCTCAAATATCAAAAACAAGTAAAAATTCTTTTGTCAAAAATGGCCCAGGGCATTAAATGCATATATGCACTCAGGAACATAGTTCCCATTGTATACACAAAACTTATTTTGAACTCTTTGGCCTCAGTCATGTTCAATATTCTTCTGTGTTACTTGCAACCATGAATCAAAATCTCATAATAACTCTAGAAAAGCAGCTGAATTGGGCCATCAAAGCTTGTTTTCACAGACAAAAGTTTGACTCATCCTCAGATCTTAAAATGAAACTTGGTATACTACCTGTTTCGTTTTTTTTTATTACAGGGCTGCCACTTACTGTCATGGCATCATGAATAAAAGAAACTTTCCTTCTCAAGCTCAGCTTTGAAATTACCAACCGCAATTTTTTATATACACGAGCGAAAGTTTTTACACAGACAATTTAAAAATGCAATTTGCATGAAAAAGGTATTATTAAAAGAGGTATGCTGCAGCACAATTCTTTCCCAAGAAACTATTTGTCAATGTCATACAGTCTTGCAAAGAAGAAATATAAGCCGTTTTTTTCTTAATGAATACAATAAGGACCCTAAGAAAACCCAACATGGTTCAATTACTTGGAAACATTTCAAGTTCAATTATATTTCTTTCTGTTTTGTATTGAATTTATATTACTGTCCTCCCTCCCCGCCAATACAAGTGACTTCGCTATTCGGTCGATATTTTAGTTATTATAAACTATTAGTTTCTTTGTTGTAATTATCAATATTCTACACTGCCTATCTCTGTAAATTTTACTATGACTGAAACATTTACAGATTTTAGGGTAAAAAAAGTGTTCCTTTTTTATTCAAGATGCAAATCTCGGCAATAACTTTCAGACATCGAAACGAATATATTATACAAATCGTGCAAAAACTCAAGCTAAAATTTCAGGAAAAACATGGGTATGCCTTGATGAGTGCACGAAATTTTGGATATGAACGCACGAACATCTGGAGATGCCATACGCAGTTTTGACCGCACGAAAAACGGACCGAAAACTTTGAAAGCATAAAAGTCGGGTAAACGCAAGAAAATCTGGCCAGTGCACTGTGGTCTGGACTTGATCGTACAAAAAGGATATTGGTACTTTTGAACGCCCAAAAGTTTTGCTGCCTGGTGAATGCACGAAAGTCCGGAGGTGGTCTGGGACTATCTGAATTTCCAAATTTCGGTATAGGATCGCTTTGGTGTTTTAATCCAAAATGTAAAAACGGTGCTCGGTAAAAAAAATGCTGTGCCATTTTCGACACTCTGTACTGTAAACGAAAACTAAACTTTTTTGGTTGTTTTAATTTTCAGGCAAATAAAACAAATTTAAAATTAACCAACGCACACATGTAGTAAAATTCGTCGTAATATGTGGGCCCTTCTGTGATTGTAGCGTGTGAAATGTCCTGAATATCCACAGCTACAAAGCATCTGTTCACTTCAATCCTCGCCTGTTGAAATACCCTTCTAGATATATCGTAGTGACTGGGGTCACTGTAGTATATACTGCCTCCCCAGAGAGAGAAAGAGGGGTTAGAACCCTGCTGATCAAAGTATGTGAGTGTCGGTGCCCCAAATTGCCCCCACTCACAATATACCCATATTTCGTACCCTCTGATCTTGATCTTGTGTCTGTTTGAGGAGGCTGAAAAAATTGACTGCGATTGTCCCTAGTTGAGTGATGAGCAACGGATTGATAACTATGAATGTTTAGATAGATATGTAGAAATGTTAGTAGTTAATATTATAGGGCCATATGCACAATATTGAATCTCATACAAGGATAATTTTTGGTTTCTTTTGTTTCATAGGAATATCGCACTACCCTAGTCGAACTCCGACGCTTATCTTGCAAGATCTTGCAAGATTCTTGCAAATGACGCCTATCTTGCAAGATGCAAGATCCGGACGCCTATCATGCAAGAACCTTGCAAGATCTTGCAAGATAGACGTCGAAAAATGTTCAAGAAAAAAGTTAAACTTTAAAGTCCTATTAACTCAAAGATCATTTTCTCTTATGAGTTCAGACGTCAAAGGGAGCTCTCTGTTCAAAACAGAAACTTTCATATCACTTCTGCCTTCAACAAAATATTTGAAAATCTCATTTCAGGAAAAATTGTTCAATGATCGTTTCAATGGTTCCACCAAGTGTGAATCACTTGGTAAGCACTAAAAAGGGTCATAAAAAAGCATTCAGAGCGTTCCTGCTTATGATATATAATGTTATAATCGACTTTTTGTTCTGTAAATGAGACTTTTGTGTGAGTCCATTCACTCTGAATCATTAATAGGTAGCAAATACACAAAAAACCAAATGTCAGTAATCAATTGAGAGAGAAAAAACAAATAATCCCCCCAATATAGTCAGGTGCGCTCCTTCTGGAGCTCAGTAATGCACCGACTCTAGTCATCAAAGAAGCCAAAAAGGCCCGCGCTCAAGCTAAGACTAAATTTCCGAACGCCCATTTTACAAGGGTCTTGCAAGAATTCGTCGCTTATCTTGCAAGACCCTTGCAAAAATCAGACGCTTATCTTGCAAGATTCTTGCAAGACTTCGACGCTTATCTTGCAAGAATCTTGCAAGAATTCGACGCCTATCTTGCAAGAATCTTACAAGATCGATGCTTATCTTGCAAGATTCTTGCATCTCCGACGGCTATCTTGCAAGATCTTGCAAGATGGTGCGTAATCTTACAAGACTCTTGCAAGATTCTTGCAAGATCTTGCAAGATAGCCGTCGGTAATAGACTAGGGTAAGATATCAAGTAAGATATTGGTCCTTGTATGAGATGAAAGAAACTTCAATCCAAGTAATTAATTATTCCTTTTTGATCTTGTTGGTTTGACCAATCAAAAAGTATACAGTTGAGTTCAAAAATGATAACTAAGAGACTGAAATAATTGTAACTACGTGTATATCCAAGTCGATCGTGTTCAATTTGACAGTCGGTTGTTTCTCCGCCCAGAGTTTCTTTGAGCCAGACCCAGCGTCTGCTGGACGTCTCTGGCTCAGAAGGGTGGTCTTCACAGTTCACTGCTTCTATTGCCAAGGGGTTGTACCCGATTCCATACTTACTGTATCCCGTGCATTCACGAGACCTTTCCTGATAAAAAATTAGGACCTCCATTTTTGGATCCAATGTTGATACGTCCCGAAAATTTGACGGCAAACTTTTCGAGATCGAATCTCAAAAAGTTTGCTGACTGGGAACATACTGGACAATTGCGAAAAGACATTTAAAAGATTGATCCTAAAATACCCATAACCTTTTAGGATCAATATTTAATTGTCTGCGCAAATTTCCAGTTTGTTCCAGTCGGCAAACTTTTATAAATCGTTATAAAGAATTAGTCACATGCCAATGATTGATGGTTCAATTATCAGCGTCTACAAAACTGTGCGAGGATGCGCTCTTACTTAACCATCGTTTCAATTTGACCATGGCCAGATGAAGCTTGGTTGTAATATGCTATCACGTGAAAATTTTGGATGAAGTGGCCGTAGTCGCCAAAAATGAGCAGTACTGTTCATGAGCAAAACAGTCTAAGATATAGGGAATAATAGGAAAAAGTTCAGGTGAAAAATGCAGCTGTGGCCTAATGCAGTTCCGCTTGGCCTCAGCTGAAAATTACGAATTTGTTATTATTATTATCATAATTAAAATATTAATTATTATAATTAAAATGTCATTTTGCTTTTGATTTCAAATTGCAATGGCCTTACACAATAACTAAAGGCCACACAATCAGCGTAGCCGATAGAGGTAGCAAAGCAGGATTCCAGATCAATCGAGAAGGTTATGAATAGGGCTGATACGTCATAAGCCATCAGACAGGGACATTCCTCCATGAAGAGAGACAGATCCACAGACCCACTAGTTAAAGGGATAAATGGAGTTAATAACAAAAACGTCGAAAAGATAATTGAGAGCACTTTCGACATTGAAATAACTTTTTTCTTTTAGAAAAAATGGATCTATACTACTCACATATGCCCAAATTTACCTGACTTGAAATTTTACACTTTCTCATAGCACCAACCCCCCATTTTTTGTTTGTACGCGAATTTGGGGCGGAATCGGCCTATATGACCACTAAGGTGGGAGCTGTAATGGGAAAGAACCCAAATTTAAACTCGCCCAGCAGTTATAATTTTCTAACATGGTAACGTGCTATATAGCATTGCATAATTTTTAAGTTAAAAACTGGGGTGGGGGGCAGAACAGATCCTAAAATTTAATAGCATTGCGCTCTTTTGTTTTTTTTTGCAAGAATATAAAAGTCATAGAGATGTGATTAAGTCTTCAAAAGAATAGATTTGAATTCACATCAAATATCCAGTCCTTTTATATGATTTTAAGAATTCATAGTTGCTTCCCTTTTAGACGAGGAAAGCACGTGATGAGACATTTCCTGCAATGTAAGAAAAATCTCGTCACTGCTAGCCAATTCAGTAGATCACTCAAACTTCTATTAAGAATATGTTTTGCACTGATTTTGCTTTGCATAGGAGGAGTTTGTTCAATTTCTCGTTTTATCCGGTTGCTGAATAATTAGTGTTTTCGCAAATCAGTTTCATCTGTATGATTAAGATTTGTTGTAGCTGATCGCTTTTCTATCTTACCATGTATGTTTAATTGTAGCTCAAATTTGGAACCCTTAAGAATCAGAATCATTCATGACAAAATTGCACCAGACAACTGATTATTGTTCCAACATTTTAAAAAAATCAAAATGCGGGAATGTATATACCAGGCTGGTTTTTTTTCAGTCAAGTTATTGCTTTTTGATTGCACATCGTAGAGAAAAAGGCCATGATAGGAAAATTTTCATTAAATTATATAATCATAATTATATTCGATTGTACAAATTTGTTTGCGAACAAAACAAAAAAATATTCCTTATTCAAAAGCAAAATAAAAAAAATCAGAACTATTTTTCGCCAACTATTCCTCCTCTTCTGAGCACCAGTTCTAGGCTTCAGACTCTTCGTATTTCAAGTAACTTTTGACTTAAGCAAAACAGAAAAATTGCATAGAACATAAGAATCGAAAAATGAACAGGCAATAAAATGAAGGAAAAAGAGAACGAAAAAATTTTAATATTCCTTTCTATTTGCAAACTTAAATGAAATCTAAATAGTATATGATTTCACTTTCCAGAAGCCGTAACTAAATGAACAAAAGTGATAATTATTGTCTGCCAGAAAACTACATAAGACTTTGTTTTCTAAAAAACAAAGAAAAAAAAACAAAACAAAGTTTAAAAACTTTGTTTATATTTTTGGTGATTTCTCTGGCCTCTCGAACAAACTGTTTTCAGTGTACATCAGGGCCTCCATGTGATAAACTGTTTGATTCAACGTCAAAGGCAACAACATCAGCAAGGAGCGAAAAAAATATTTCTGTTTTTAACCTTGTTAATCTAAATTCATTTGAATTGACTTTGATGCTCGGTTTGTTCAAATGATCTCATTCTGAACAGCAATTTGTTTGATCAGATTTTCTAAAGAAGTTCTGTACATTTTTCATTTCCAAGATTAAAAACAGCTAAAGTTTGTTTTATTGAGGACGACAATTTTTTGAGCTGCCTCAAGATACTAGCCAAAATTTAGTCATCGGGTTAGTTGAGTATTCTATCTGTCTATGTTTAGATCGATCGCTTGTAGTAAATAAATTTAGGAAATAAAAAATTGAAGAAAAATGTCAGTGGCAACACTGCAACCGTTTCCTCAATTTAAGCTTGTTTGAGTTGAAAACATAGACTCAGTTGAACATAAACATAAACAAAATCACCAGTTGATTCAGAATTGATTGAATCATCAAATTACAGAATCCATCATTGTGAGCTAATTAAAATACAAAAAGTTCAGTGTTCCAGTACAAAAAAAATGAAAAAAGCTTTAAGTGCATACTTTTTTCCATTTGTCACGCAAATTGTTTTGTTTTGTGTAATTTTAACTGTTCAGAATAAGAAAAGGGCTTACCATGGGACAAACAAGTCGAAAACAATTTTAAACATAGTTTTTATCCAAAAAGCAAATTGTGCCCTTAATTACTAACTCTCAATTTTGATGTTTATTTGATATTCGTTAACATTTATAAGAAAGACATTCTAATTTGATCTCGATTCTAACTAGTTGGTAAAAATTTTATCAGTTGAAGAATTTTTCAATCACAAAAGAAACTAAATTTAAAACTGTTAACTGTTTGTTACTTTTAGCGTTTAAACAGATCTCTTCAATTTCTTTTTGCAAATTACTGTCTGGGGACTTGAAATAAAAAAGATCCAAAAAATTAGCCAAATACTGGATTTGGCTACTAATTTTCCCGGCAGGTCCATCATAAATTTGGTAAACCCTTGAACTTCAGAACTGCTATTATGGTTTAAATTATTAATCTCTTTTAGGACTTACTTAGCGTTAAGACCGTTATCTAGTGATGAGTTTGTTTGTTTCAGTGTTGCTGATTGTGGTCAATGTGATCACAAAGGGCGAATGTCTGTCTGTATTCTTTCAATTCTTTGGGGTCAGTACAACAGCAGTAGAGGAAATGAGTTAATTATCTGATTGAAATTGAGTATGGTTACTAGACAAATGAAATAAACAAAGTTCTATAAAGAGCTCATTCAAAGAACTTATTCAAAGTTGCAATCCGAAGTCGTCGTATAGAGATTAGAAGACTCAGGTTTCAGAAACAACAAAAATAATGCAACTAAAATATTATTAATGTCAATTAGTTCCATTTGTCTTGGCTGTTTCTCCTGCTGTTCATGGCTGTTTTTTTTCTGTTCAGAGTTGTCTGACAGTGTTTGAAGTTTGTTTTCAACTGGTGGTAGAATGTTGCAGACAAAGAACAGTCTCCAAAGAAATACAACACACAAAACTCCAGGCAGAAATGGAAAGGTAGGAAAAACCTATATTTTGCCAGAACAAATTTATCATTTAGCTCTGAGGCAAAACTGAGGTTTCTTGCATTTCAAAAAGATTGAGGAAATAAGCTAAATGCAAAATTTCTATTACAAAAAAAATAGAAGCACATTTGGAAAATATCTGTTTGGTTACATGACAATATAAACAGTGCTGAAGTACCCAATTTAATTTCCTTTGATCTTTCCACTCAATAATCCGATTACACGAGCAACTGGTAAATAACACTTGGAATGACAAGTATGTTACATGAGACTTACGTGCATAATTTTATCCCATGCTCTGTTGTAATAGTTTATTTTCAGGTTTCACGGGCCTCTGAGGCTGATACATGGTCAAGTTTCTTAAAATAAATATACTTTAATACTTTCTAAGTTATGTCACTTGGATAACGTCATGCTAAATAAATCTTCTGGTTTCAAAATTAGGATAAAAATGCCATATTTTGAGTATTTGTCACGTTGGGTATTTTGTCCTAGGGTAATTTTCCTTGACACCATCTGTTTTATAAAACTAATTTTTGTCACTATTCATTGCTTAAATGTTTTTCAATTAGTCGCAATAATGGTTTGGTGAATTTTTTATTAACTACTAAAGACTTAATTGATATGCCAAATTTCTGAAGAGCCATAATATAGGTAATTTCTAATTAGCAAAAAGTCATTTTAATAACCAATTGGCAATCGAATGTATGCCCATTTGGAATCGTACCCATTTTAGCCCCTCACGAAATTATAGCTCTCATTATGGTTTAATTACCATGAATGCTGGGGGGGGGGGGCTGTTGGCTAAGTGTGACCACCCGGGTCTAGTGAGAAACTCTCAGATTATTGAAAAATAAAGTTTTCTTTAATTTCTCTCAGTTACCAAAGCATGTAACGGCTGGTCTGCCAATTGGTTGCGACAATGAAAGCTTTACACCGCCCAGTTCGTTTCAGCGTTTCAAAAACTCTCCGGATATTTTGTTTTTGCGGTTCGTTTTCGTAACTGTATATCCGCTATATACTTAACTTTGCATTACAATTGCGATGGATGACTATATGCTTATCTTACTTTTTTAGTATCGAAGTGGACTGGATTGCTGCATATCAAACAATACGGAATTTTTATATGAATACCAGTTCAATCCAATAGGGGAAAAAATTGAAAACAAAGATATGTGTATATGAACTGTATTGCAGAAACGAATCAGACAAAAACATAGAACTTTTTTTAAAAAATGCCAGACAAAAACTTGAAGTAGTCAGCTTTCACTGTTTTTTAAGTAGATCATAGCTTGTACACGATCAACTGATTACTGTTTTTGACCCCTGCAACTTATTTTGAAGGTGTAAAAAACGTTTTGGGCTTCTAAATTATAAAGCAAATGCCCAGAACTACCGTATTTCGAGGTTTTCAGTTTCTAACTCAATGTTAGGTTCAAGAAACTTTAATGAGACAAAGGCTATGGAGACAGGTTCCGAAATTCACAAAATGAGAATCTTTTTTAAATAAAGACAGGTCAGTTATTTTTGTTTCCTCCTTTATTTTTTTTCGTTTTCTCCAAATCAAAGTGGTTATTGAGCATTGGTTTAAAGACGTTCTCTAATCACAGAATACAATGCAAAGAAAGTCACAAGAAATTCAGAAGAGAGACTTTGCCAGTATAAAGATGGGTTGTCATATTGTATGTTGTTTGGGCCACCAAAACTATGTGGAAGTTCCGTGAATCGAAATAAGAGGCACCTTGATAAGAAAAATACTAAAACATGTATATCTAGACTAGATCTTACAATACCATTTCCCAAGATGAGACCAATCAAGCATTGTTTAGACGCGCACAGGGGTCACAATGCCATCCAGACCGAAATTGGCTCTGGTCAATCTAACTTGAGTAGCACACGGGTGGTGCCGCACACATTTGGTTTAAGCGAACAAAACTTCCAGCTCAACAGTAATTACAAAGCTCAGCCCTAAGCCTGGTACTAGATGTTCAACAAGAACAACTAGGAAACGCTTCTTAAAAAAACAGTAACATCAAGGTTTATTAACATTTCTTTTTTCGGTGAAAAGCCGTTTTCTGGTTGGAACTCTTGGTTCTAAGCAGATATTTCAGACTCTGGAAATAGATTTCTTCAGGCTATCCAGCTCATACTACAAAACTTTCTAGACAGTAGACCACGCTATGATCAGAATATCTAGACTCTGGGTGGCGCTCTGATCATACTATAGTAGTGCGTTGATCGAAACAGTGCAGACTATGAATGGAGCCCTGATTTTACAGACCTTACGCAGTCTTGCCAGAACGTGTGGAGGAGTCGCGTTTTACCACCGCGGGCGACCATATTGGTCACATCAGAGCTAGCAGGGGTCACGCAGCTCATTCTGGGTTGCTATAGAAACATCAAGATTTTTACGAACTTGCAAAATCTTTGCATGGGTGCCAAATAAACAACATTGTGTGGCAACATAAACAAAAAGATCAACCATGATTTTGCGAGAGCACGTTCGAACAAAATATAGCACGAGTTAATAAGATTAAGCAAAAAATATAATGCTTATAACGAAATGGGGGAAATTCAGCTAACATTAGTTTATCAGCCAACATCTAAGCTTGCTTCTAGACTTGAAACAAAATGATATTGATCCGCAGGAAAAACAAAAAATTTGTGCAGCTCTTGCAGATGTTGAAAATTGCTATTGTTTCACTTTCTGCAAAAATTCTTATACATAAAAATTTACCGTAACAACAGTAATGAGGCAACCAAAAACAAAAAAAGGCTATCAATATACACAAAGATTTTTTCAAGAGCTATCAAGAATTTTTGTTTCTTTATCTTGACAAGATCTTACCATGATCTCGTAAAAACTTATCAAGAAATGTTTCAACATCTTGGCAAGATGTTTCAATTTTTGCGAGAGATATCAAGATTATACATGTCTTTTCAAAGTGTATCAAGTCTCTGTGAAATTGTAAGAAATGCCCCCTCCTATGTTGTTGTAAGCATTTCCCGTGTACAGAGACTTATATAATTTTTTCTATTTTAGCAAAGAACAAGAGAATGCGGCACTTATCAGCAATGGGAATCCATCTTCTGAGATACAAGATGAAGAAGAACAAGAAGGCAGTGAGCCGAAAGAAGAAGATGGTTTCTTCAGCCGAAATCTGAAGAGATTCCTCAAATATCAAACAGCCAGTCAGCAGGCTACCGGGTTGGGATACCGAATTCACAAAAAGGTTCGTTCTTTATCTCAGAAAAAAAAATAAAAGATTTTATAATTATTACGTTTTCTTCGCAATTCTTTTTGTAGCGAAAAAGTGAAATTTTGTATTTTGAAAGTCTAATTGAACGGTGAAAATCATGTCAACGCCAGAGCAGTTTCACTACAGATAGATTTTGAAATTTTCGTGACATCCAAATTATTGAATATGAGAAGAGACTTTTAACATCAAACCAATGTTTTTCGGGGATGTTTTTAATTGCTCTCGACTCTTTGAAGCTTGAAGCACTTATTGTAAACATATTGGTCTTTTTCTTGTGCAATTTTTTCACTTGATCGCTTTTGTTCTAGAACAGTCTGTGATTTGTTGAGACTTTTTCACACTTCAGGTCTTCAACTTTGAGTGAAATAAAGTTTCCTGCTTTAGACTGCCTTTTCATCTAGGAAGCGTCTTGTGATGCAATTAACGTTTGGTTGGATTTTTGCAAATTTTGATGGTTGTAATCAATTACAGTATAATATCATGTTTAGGTTGCTTTTGATAAGGCAAATTTATTCCCGTTTTCATCTATTTAAATTTTCTGACCGAATTTATGATTTTTACTCCTCATTGAAGTTTCGACCGTACAATTTTTATGCTGATTTATTACTTGCCGTTTTCAATTAAAATTGTTTAACTAATGTTCAATTATCAGTAAATTATTGTGGCGTTGTATGTATGCAGCAAGATTCGGTGAATTTTCGTTTAAAATACTGCATCAAAAATACTGCATCTTTTGTTCATTGTTTTCTCTGGCTTTATTGTCCGTTGTGAATACCCGTTTTCGCGGCACAACTATTTGGAGTTTGAGAAATAAAATCAGATTGCACTTAGTTCATTTTTTTTTCTCCAATTCTTAAATTTTTTAAAAAAATTTTTAATATAGTTAATTACGGCTGTGTATTTAGTCCAACTTGAGTTTTACTTCAAACTAATGCCCAAGTTTTCACGCTGTTTTCTCCTAAGATATTGTTCTGTAATGTGCTCACGATCCGTTCACACACTGACTCTTGAAGTTAAATTTGATTTTAATCACGTGAAAACAGAATGCATAACCATAAAATTAGTGGTTGCTCGCCCTAAACGTTCTTCCCCTCACTTCTAAAGTAGAGTGAGAAAAACAGTGTTCGAGCAAAAACTCTTGTTTCTGTTCGCATGTGGCAATTTGATCTTTTCCTGTTTCCATAATTAATTTTCAAAGTCGATTCATACTTATTTGTAGTTCAGGTCTAGTTTTTTGTTTGGTTGAAGACAATTGCTCGACTTGTAATTCAGGACTTGTCGTGATACGATTTTGCCCCATCATAGGACACTCGACTTATTTTCCGATTGCTCACCCAGAAAAGCTGAAATAGTCAAATATTTTGGACAATTTTTTTATTAATATTTGCGGCTTTTGCGCTTGTGACGTCATTATTAACATCTTTTTCTCTAATGTCTTCTGCTGTTACAAAGTATGAAAATTAATTTCACGTGGTAAAAACTCATGTGCTATGCAGACAGCCAGTGATTCCTTGCAACAATTTCAACAGGCAGTATCAGTTTTAAGTTATAAATTAATGTGATCTATAAAAAGTTTTGTAAGCCGCATCCATATCTCCAATTTATTTTTGTATCTGTTTTATCTGAACTCTCCGGCACGCAAGGTTGTTGCGCAGCTACACTCGGCAGTCTGCGGGTTATATTTGAAATGTCACAAACAAATTTACTCTGATTGTCAGGTAAACGAAGGTGCTGATGATGACGTGATTGATGCCCCACTTTTGGGAACCTCGTCACCCGCAGCAGCTAGCGGAGGGGAAGGCCCAAACATCAGTGTAAAAGGACCGAAGTTCAAAAGAGGTAGAGGCAGAAAACCCAAAAAGATAAAAGTCAGAGGCGGCAAGAGATAAACATTGACAGTCACGATTTTCAGCCAGCCTGATTAGATGAAAAAGGACTAAGAAACAAAGAGCTAAATGGCTAATAACTTCTTTTGCTCGGCCGATTTAGTTTTATCTAGTTTTCTTAGTGATCTAGCTTTCTACGTTACTCAGCATACTAAAAATAACCCATTGACAAAAATGAAAACGGCTTTAGAGCAGTACATTGCAGAAAAGTGAGAACATCCCAAATTCTGACAATTTTCAATTTCCCAGGTGAACAAAATAATTTTCACAAACCGCAATTGATGCTTTTGCATTTATGATGGTTTTCAGAGCCTAACAAGACGGCTGACAGACATCTAGCGAGATCAATGAGCGCCAGCGTCCATTCAATGAGCGCTTGCGTCCAATTAACGTCAGCGTTTGTTCAAACTAAGGCGAAACAAGGAAGTTTGCTGCTAATGTGGGTTGGTTCAATATTTTGACCACGCAACTTTTTATCAGAAATAGTAATGGGGAAAACTATAAAAACAAGTCAAAAATAAAACATACCACACAGATTGCTGGAAGACAGCCGCCATTGATTTCCAAAACAGTGCGGATTATGTTGGCCCATTCTTCGTTACCGCTCATTAGACTGACAAGAGGTGTAAATTTTTCTCCACGTGTCTCACTACTCGTACTGTCTATTTTGAAGTCGTTCCGTCCATCGTCGCTAGTTCTTGTGTAACGTGAGTCGAGCGGTTCGTATCCCGCCGGAGTAAGCCAGCTATGATTTGGTGAGTGAATGGTACGAACATCATGAGAGCCGAAAACGAACTTCTTGAGCATTGGAGTGGAATATCACAAACAGCACAGCTTAACTTCAGCGGCATAGGGACATCATTAGGGGGTTCTATATTCACACCGCGCCACACCAATGTGGCTTCTGGGAGAAGTTGGTTATCAATATTAAGAGTACTTTACAAGGTCCTTGGTACAAGTCGCATGTCGAATGTGCATTGAACGCATCTCCACTAGTGCCGACCAGTCTGATTTAGGCTCCATAACGGCTAAATTTTTCCTTCCTAAGCAAATGCAACTCCGTGAATCGATGGCGTTGACCATCATTGTAAGCAGCTCCATGCCAACGCCATTTGGCATCGCATGCTTGAAGTGCATCTACCTGATCTGAACGTAGATATAAATGCCAGACACCTGCGGAGCAGCACCTCAAAATCAGTTAGTTAGTTTGAATATTTGAAGTGACCCTACGGGTTACTATCTCACTTCATCTTGAAGAACTTCATTACGGTTCCGACAACTTCGCTAGCTCCACCGTCGTACCCATGTCGTCCCGATTGCTCGTCCTTTTGCTCGCTAAGCTGGTCCCGGTTCTGCTAAATTCTTCAACCGGTTAAGGTAACTACGTAAATTGAAACGAATAAATTGTATCAATAGATTTTTTTATGCGTACAATAAAGCTTTTTTTCATTTCAAAATGCATTTTAAAACTTCTCAGAAATTGCAAAGCTAATTTCCCATTACATATAACTTCAAATATGACTCAAAATTGTTCGTTTAGCCGAATAGTTTTTGGTTTCTGGGAGTAATTCGATTGTTGACAGCACGTGGATTGACTTGGAAAAAAACTTGCTAGATTTGCCGCTTCGATGCAGGTTGATTTTTGGCTTAATCATTGCGAAATTAGGTTGCCATAATCTTACGATTAAAGAATTGTTGGATCGACAGATTATGCCTAGCTACACGATTAGAATTGCTATCAGACGTGTTTATTACCTTTAACTATGTATACCCTGAGTAAATTTTTAAAAGTTCATTTTGAGCAAACTTAGTGAAAAAGCCGGTAACAAAATTAACTCACACAAAATTACATTGAACTGGAAAGGAGACACAAGCAATTAGCATTTTAAAATTTAGCATGGCCTCAGCAAATAGACCATTACATTTTAATATACTCCGGCTGGGCTAAAAACAAGTGCATAACTTATCCATGATATATCTAGGTAACGGTGACGAGTGCCAGACAAAATAGTCCCCGACAAAACAGTCACAAAAAGCAAAACACTTCCAGACAAAAGTCCTAAAAAGCAAAAATAATTCTAGACAAAAACAGTCCCAGTCAAAAAAGTTCCAAGAAAGCAGACCAAGCAGTCCGTTAATATTTGTTCAATGGCATCCCATCTAAACAGAATTAAACACATGCACACAAATTAACAAACAAACTTCTAGAGTTACTCATAAGATTGGATGCCATTGAACAAATATTAACGGATTAAAGCACACCATATTAAACATTCTTAACCAAATTTTCTGTTTAATCTTAATCTATATCTATTAAAAACAATGCATTGAAGAAGTTAATTGATAGATTGTGTTCGGTAATTGTTTGTAGAGTATATTGACTATTTTGTCTGCTTTCATTGGACTATGTCAGGGACTGTTTGGTTTGGAAATAATTTGCAAATTACTGCTTCTCAATGAACTCTAGCAGCTGTCTAAGTTAACATTAAAAACTAGAAACTAGTTTCTCCCGATGAGCTGATCTGAAACATGAGCTAAGTAATCCATTGTGAATTAACAACTTTTGTAGTCTAATGATCAAAGCACATGTTCACCAATTTCAGATTTTCGTAGAGTTAATCAGACGCTAACAAGTTAGGTGATCGGTAATTCATGCAATTATTAAAATCGCAGTTTGATTAACTCGGAGTTTGATTAATCTACGATGATGAGATGACAACAACCGCGTGGTAATATTAATTAGCATTTTACTGGAACACGAACTCAAAAATTTGCAAAACTAATCAAGTCGATTGGATAAATTAAATTCACATCTATTGTATTATATTCTAATAAGATGATAGTTTACATTTATACAATAAATAGCAGTTGTATTTACACGAAATTTTACAGGAGCTGATGATAAACTTCATCTTTCGCGCATCATGAGCTTGATTGATTGTTCTTAATTGAACTGAAAGTGATTCATTTAAGAACGTACGGGGCAGAGAGAAAAGAAAAAGCCCAGTAGAAGGGATTAATGGAAAACTAGATAACTTAATTTTTTTCATCATCACTAATGCTTAGCTGTTTTTTAAACTGAATGGATAAAACACTATTGGAAACGCTTGTTGAAACGCTATTTGAAACTTTGCATTTAAATTTTAAGACCTATTTTAAGACCCTTTTTAATTTCTAAGACCTGACATTTTTGAGCAAATCTGTAATGTCTCGCCGGTGAAGCGCTCGGACTAAAAGCGGCATTATGTACATGCATCAGTTTTATCAGAACTCTGACACATAGCCGGCAGATTGCCGTAAAATAGCCGCAATAGCTTTGTAGATCTGCAGTCTCAAAAAGATAGTAAAAAAACACCAAATTCTTTTCATTATATGCTGAGCTGTTAGATTTTGATTAAGAATCCGTAAAACGCATTGCTACTTCTATTAGCTGCTCTTAAATAACCTTCAATTAGAGTGATATACACTCACTTGACCTTATCTCTTTGAATTAAAGTAAAGAAAAGCCAATTTAAGAATGAGGAAGTCATTTTTGGGAGTGTTATGTCACGTGTGACCAAAAACTTAATCACGCAAATGAACAAAAAACTCTCTCCGCTAATAGTGAAAAATGACGTCACGCACACAATTCAGTCGAAATTGCAAACAAATGAACAAAAAGTAGATTTGAATTGATTGTGACGTCGCATCCCGGACCTTGCTCGCAGTGCGTTTCATTGCTGAACCATTGACTTTCAATAGTAACCATTACTGAACCAGACAGATTCAAGTGTAAATGCTTCTGCCAGTCTGCCCAGAGTCGATTAAGAAGAATCCCACTCTGTCCCTTTTCTTCGCAGCCTAATTTACATCATTGGTGTACACTGCACAGAACGTTTCACATCATCAGACTGTACATACAACGAACATAGCAAGTTTTGAAAATTTCGAATAGCTGATGTCATGCTTGAAATTTTTAAAATGGCGATACCCTCAAAAGCTATTCTAGCTCCAACTATACCATATATTGGCGCATCTGTGCGGTGGAAGTGGAGTTCGGAGGTGGAGGCGTGAGTCGGAGGTGGAGGCGGGGGTCGGAGGCAGAGGTGGAAGCGGAGTTCGGAGGTGGAGGCGGAGCTGGAGGCGGAGTTTGATGTGCGAGTCAGAATTAGTTGTGGTGTATTAGTAGTATTGGTAGTAGTAGTACAAGCTTCGGGCTTCGCCCGTGGGGTGTCAATCCCAGTAATTGTTTATCAGTCTATTTCAGTTTATCTTTTTCCAGTGTCTGAATAAAAGACTCAACGCTCATCATTTTCAGATTGATTGAAAGTTGTTTTTGACTCTAGAGGGTTGTGCCAGTGAGTAGTTTGTTGTTGGTCATGGAAGTTAAGTTGGAGCAGATGTGAAAGTGGAATTGAAAGATCAGGAACAGAAGGAAGATAAGTCAGTTGTGGAAAAGTTGGAAGTGAAAATATTGATGACCGATTCAGTAGTTCAAGCAGTCGAAAGCGGGCCCATCGTATTAGCTATGGTTGACCCCACTACGGGGTTCTGCCATGGCATTGCTGATATTGCGAAAGTTGAAGAGCACGTTGAAAGACGAGCTACAATTGCCGGGGGAAAAAGGATGAAGTATCAATGCGATTAGTGCAATTATTCGACCAAAGACAAGTATAAGATCACGCGCCACATTGCTCGCATTCACGAAAAAAACTGTAGACAGTAAACAGTGTCGGTTCTGCAAATTCTCTACTATTTATCCTTCAAACCTCACTCGCCACATCCAGAGAGCGCACAGTAACCAAGATTCTTCAGATTCGTGTAACCAAGTATCCAATTCTTTTCGTTCGAGTTTTGATTGATAAATTGCCTTAGATATTTGTTTACGGTTATTTGTTTACTAGCTTTAGTTATTTGTTTAACTTACTAAAGAAAATGTCTGGATGTATGTCGCGACCTCCAATTTCAAATCTAAACAACTTGTGATAATATTAGTTCATCGGGACTAAGAGTCAGAGTAATCGCGTATCCGTTGACATATGATTTGACGAAACGGTTTTATTCCTCGAATTGGCCGGTTTTGTTTCAATTATGTGGCCTCGTGTTTCGACATAGCGCTCCAATGAATCAGAGAGGAGTGACAAAACATACATGGTTCAGAATGTGTAATAACAAAAAAACTCTGGAACAAACTTAAGTTT
This sequence comes from Convolutriloba macropyga, assembly GCF_964194025.1. Lineage (NCBI taxonomy): Eukaryota > Metazoa > Xenacoelomorpha > Acoela > Convolutidae > Convolutriloba > Convolutriloba macropyga. The sequence goes on from NW_027450956.1 coordinate 35,134, forward strand.
ATTTGTAATCCATTTACAGTTTATTTGTAATCCATTTCTTTATCTTGCTAGCAATTTGCAATCCATTTCTTTATCTTGCTTATTTGTAATCCATTTCTTTATCAACGGTCATTTAGCCTCATTTTACCATCTTTCAGGGAGCGATCTACATTGGAATCTTCCATCCGTTGAGATATGTAGCGAACTCAACTAAAATTACGCAAGTTTCATTCTCCATCAACCCAGTGTTTAAATTGATTAAATTGTTATTTTCAGGTACTAAGTACTTACAACTGAGTACTATAATACTACTATAGTACTACACTATGGAAACTAATTCAATTAGTTTCCTCTGTTTTGTTCAACATTCTAGCTACAGAGAGGTGAAATTATATAGAAACATGTTGTTGGCCGGCCTAATTTGCCGCCGACCCCCCCCCCCCCCGCCTCCGCCGCCGAACGCCGCCGCCGACCCCACCTTTTAAGATGTCAGAAACGTCAGATTTTCGAAAACGTTAATTATTTCAGATTTGAGTTGTTTCTGTCTTACTCTTGACAAAATGCCGGGCCGAGTTGTTACTCATATTCCAAAGAGCCAAACAGTTGTTTTCAATTCTGAGAAAGACAACAACGACGAGTACTCGACAAACCAATATGATGACGGTGATCAACAAGGAAATGATGTTGTTAGTACTTTTCAAAGCTATGCTCATAGTAACAACATAGAAATCAGGGGATTTTTGAAAATTGTATCGTAGTGTTCTCTTTCTGGATATGAAATGAACCTTTGTATTGTGTCAATGAGGAGCATAAGACCTCCTACTTAGATTTTTAAATAATTTTCAAAATGGGAACGCTCAAATTTAAGCATACAAATTTTGAGTTTTAATGGTAGAATTAGCAGTGTTCGTTTCAAATTTAATTTCAAGTGATCGTAATAAATAAGAATAATTCGATCCTATCTTTTTACGCAGTTTTTAGAGTTTGACCCTCCTGTAATTTCCCCCACCTAACTTGCACCCGCCCCACAGACACACACACACACAGAGACAGACATATATATTATATATTATATATATTATATTATATATATAAATATATTATATTATTTATATATATAAATATATATATATATATATATACCCACGCACACACAATCACCCTCACACAAACGCACACAAGCACAAACACACACGCACTCACACAAACACACACACGCGCTCACTCATACACAAGCACTTACACACCACACACACATGCAAGCACACACAGCACGAATACAGGCACACACAAACACGCTCACACACTTACACACACACACACCAAACACATACATACTATACACAAACCCACACACACCACCATCCACTTGCACACACACATACGCACATACAACACACATACGCTCACTCATACACAAACACACACCACACACACATGCACGCACACAAAAACACACACACCCACCAACAACATACACCACACACAAACACGCACGTCACACACGCCATACACACAAACACGCTCAGATACACAAACCCACACACACAACCACCCACTTGCATCCACACACGCACACACACACGTACACAAACACACACACAATCACACAGACACAAGCACAAACACACCTACACACTCGCACACACACATTATTATTAGTATTGTTAATATTATTATTTTTATTATTATTATTATTATTATTATTATTATTATTATTATTATTATTATTATTATTATTAATTATTTATTTATTGATTTTTTGAAAACTTTTTCAACACTTTTAGACTCAATGTCTGTTAATATTAGCAGGTCGTGCAAAAACGTATGCCTGAGAGAACAAATCGAGGCCTAGAAGCAAGTAGCCGTAAAGCGAAAAAAAGAGTTC
>NW_027450957.1:0-21367 GCF_964194025.1 Convolutriloba macropyga
ACTAAAAGCTAGCACAGCTATGGTTTGAAAGTATTACGTATTCAACCAAAATTTGTTGCATATAACGTAAGCATCAATAAAAATTTATGTATTAGATCATTTTTGGTGTTATCGGCTACAATAAGGGCTTGAATTTTTAAAACTTTTTTAAGGAAATTATTCTAAAAGTGCCTTCAATCTACCTAGACACTTTTGTTTCAATGAATTGCAAATATCGCTCTTACAATTCGCGAAAACTTAGGGATCTTTTCTGTTTTTTGCCCCCCCCCCCGTCCATTTGCACCCCCCACTTACGCATGTTATAGCATATTGTTTGGATTTTACAATTACGCACAAACGGCATTTACAATTTAATTATGCAGCGAAGTTTTGAAATTAAGACGTATACGGTAATTGAACTTTTCTTATAATGTAAGCAGACAAAGAATAATGCGTCATTTTACTATTTTTGCGCTTATATTCCATAGGATTGGCTTTATGACACTAATTTTTTTGATAACCGGAAACAAAAATCCATTCAATCTTGTGCTGGTGCCGGCACGTTATTGTGCCTAAATTGAAAGATCTCTAAGGACAAAAAAGTACATATTTGGGGGGTGCAAACAGCCTGGTTATATAGGACTGGGGGGGGGGGGGGGGGCAAAAACAGAAAAGATCCAAACTTAGATTTTGGGGGGTGCAAATTTGTCGGCTATATAAGGCTGGGGGGGGGGGCGCTAGCAGAAAAGATCCCAAATTTGACTGTCACAATTCGCTACCGACTCTGCAGGAAAATAACTGTGCATTACAAAAGTTTGATTTTGAAATGGGCGGCATATTGGAGATGTTGTAATAAATGCCCTTTGCTAAACTTTAATAAAATATTTACAATGCAAAATCCTTTTCAATTATAATCAACAAAATTAATTGTTTTCACTTAACAACTGATACCAGGTCACCCATCATTCAACTTTTTTTTGTTTCATACTATGATTTGATTTTTTAGTAGTCATAGAAAGATCATAAATGACACCGAAATATCATGTATGAAATCGAAGCAACCGCAACCCGGGATAGTATTAAAAGCTGAGTTTGATAAAATCGTTCAAGATTAACATTCCGGAATTGTTTGATAATGATTTTGAGGTTCAGATCTTTCAAACATCTCAAAATCGAGATCTTTTAGCCGTTATATTCAATCTAAACATCTGCTAAATTCTGACGCGCTGATGGAGTAAAATGTAAAGTTATTTAGAAACTTTGAATTTTGTTTTCTACAAAAATGAGTTAAAATGGTAGTTGAAACCCGCATTATCAAATTTCGACCAGTTCAAATGGCTTCTTGGTGTCCTGCCCAGATACAGTCAGTTTAATTCTTGTGAGCTTGTTAGTTTTCTTTCTCTCGCTCTCTCTCACACCAACAAATATACATACATACATACACACACATCACACACACACACACCACGTGCACGAAAACACATGAAATCACCTTAAAATAGCCGGAAAACATGATGTTTAAGAAATTTGCGATTTTCTCTCCGATTCAATGAGACTTTTAAAACTGACTTTGCCTAATTCGATTGCAATTTCATACTAGAGTTGCAAATTACATACCTATCAAGTTGCAAAAACAGCTGTTAAATTTTGTCAGAAAACACCGTTGTGGGCATCCGCAAGCAACCTATATGCCTAACAGAAAACTGCTTGTACTGTTTGAACTAAAATTTATGCCGTCTTTTTTTTCGACAGACAAATACAAAAATTTTTTGCCACCTTTTAAAAAGATAAGTGTTGTTGAATTTGAAACACAGACACAGAAAAACCATACAAACCAACAAACAGAACACAATTTACACAAAAACACTAAATTTCTTAAAACATTTTTTGGCAATAGGTCAATCAATATTCAAGGTTCATCGCTGCCTTCTGGGTCTTCTGTCTTTTTTTCCTAAAAAAAGCTAAGCTAAGAGTTTTTGAGGCAATTCTATTGGTAAATGAAGTTTTGACACTACACTTTGAAACCCAAAAACCCAACTTTTTTGTAGTTTTTCGAAAACTTTTCTCAATTTTGATAACTCGTGAGCATAGTGAGAAAAGAAATTCTTTGCCATCAGCAAGATTTAAAAACAATCAGTTGAAAAATTGGACTTACTTGAAGCCGTAATTGTAGCGAATATTTAGTAATTTTTCTAATTTTCTGGTTTACTGGAAGTTTTTGTCCTCTGCCTTTTCTTAATCTAATATTTAAAATACCAACTCTTCTCAAACTAGTTATCGTTTTCTCTATAATACCCACACAAACCAAAAAACTTACACACACTCACGCACATAAATACGATCACACAGACACGCAAACACAAATACAAACAAAGAATCAAAAAAAAATTTAAAATTTTCTTTTTTGCATCTGTTACTTACCTAAGGTTCAGCAGTGTTCATTTAAGCTCTGATGTATTTTTTTCTGGAAAACTAAAATTTAACTTTTTGATTCAATTTTGTCTGTAGTGGTGGAGTTTTAAAATCGTAGAGTAAAAGTTCCGTACCGCAATTTTGCAAAAAAAGTGTCAAATTTTCCTTCAAGGGGAATATCTTTTGGAGCGAATAATTTTGTGGTCTAAGTACTCCAGTGGTTGAATTACTTAAAAAATTCTATAGTAAAGTTGGAATATATCAAAAATTTGTAATTTTTGGAGTATCAATGCATTCCTTCGATGGTAGCTATGACAATTTGATTGTCAATTGCAGAAGTTATATCATGAAGAGGAGTAGAGCCAGTCAAAAATTATAATTTTTCATCTAATCAAAAGAGATATGACACTTTAAGAGCTTCTATATTCTAGAGGATGCGCAAAAAAGAAGTGGTACTAATGAAGAATAGGCCATCATAGTTAGTTTTTAGGCTTGTCTATCATTGAGTAGAAGAAAAAGAAACTAGCTTAGGTGCTTAAAAACTCACGGTAATATTACCATCACTTCTTAGCGTTTAAGCAAGTTTCTCTATTGTTCCCCGACAGAATAATTGGCAATTAAATACGAGGCCATTCTTTCCATCAAAACCTCAATTTGTACTCAATGTTGATTAATCCATAGCCACGATGACTTCATATCAACATTAAATCCATTAAGTTTATATCAACAATTTGCTATTAATCCATATCAACATCAAATTCATCAGATCTTTATCAACAAACTGTTGATATTAGACCATATCAGCATTAAATTAATTGGGTCTATATCAATAAATTGTTGATATTTATCCATATCAATATTAAATTCATTAGGTCTATATATACAAATTGTTATTATTAATCCATATCAACATTAAATCCGTTAAGTATATATCAACAAATTGTTGTTATTTAGTCCATATCAATATCAAATTCATTAGGTCTATATCAACAAATTGTTGATATCAACTCATATCAATATTAAGTTCAATAGGTCTATAATAACAAATTATTGTTATTAATCCATATCAACATTAAATTCATTAGATTTATATCACCAAATGGTTATTATTAATCCTTGTCAACTTTTAATCCATTAAGTTTAAATCAAAATCTTGTTGTTATTAATCCTTATCAATATTAATTTCATTAGTTATATATCAACAAATTGTTGATGTTTATCCATACCAATATTAAGTGTTTGGTCTGTGTCAACAAATTGTTGTTATTAATCCATATCATTATTAAATGCATCAAGTTTATATCAACAAAATGTTGTTATTAGTCCATATCAATATTTAGTTGATTAGGTCAATATCTACAAATTTTTGATAATAATCCATATCAATAATAATATCATTTGATCTATATGGACAAATTGTTGATATTAATCCATATCAATAATAAGTTCTTGCTCTATATCAACAAATTGTTGATATTATTCTTTATCGACATTTAGTTCATTAGGTCTATATCAACAAAATTGTTGTTATTAATCCATATCAACCTTAAGTGTATTAGGTCTATATCAACAAACTGTTGAGATTAATCCATATCAACATCAAGTTTATTAAGTCTATGTCAACAAATTGTTGTTAAAAATTCATATCAGTATTAATTTTATTAGGTTATACGTCAACAAATTGTTGTTAATAATCCTTGTCAATATTTTGTTCATCAGTTCTATATCAATAAATTGTTAATCTTAATCCATATCAGTAATTAGTTCATTAGGTCTATATCAACAAATTGTTGATATTAATCCATATCAACATTAAGTTCATTTGGTGTATATCAACAAATTGTTGATATTAATCCATATCAACATTATGTCCAGCACATACCGCTTGTTTGAATTTCAACCAGCTTGTTGTACTTGATCGCTATAGGACATTTCTTGGTTGACAGACATTGAGTGTCAAGCAAGCATGGAAGATAGAAATCAAAAATGAAACCAAAGCCTTTTTGGTTTTATTTTTCACCAAGTAATTTTTACTTGTATTCTAGTGATAGGAGAACTCAAAACCTTGCAAATACTTTGCAAGCAGTCTTAGAAGAAACATACATACTACTTCAGTCCTGCAAGAGTTTATTAATTTTGCAGGAGTCTTGCAAGATTTTGAATTCAACCTGCAAGCATATTGCAAGATTGTGAAACCATCTTGAAAGTATCTTTCAAGCTTTTGAATTTTTGAAGTTTTTTACTGGTTACCCGGCTGCATCCGTTACCTGCTTAAAAAGTTATTCAACTTCCGGAAAATCGAATTAAGTCAAGTTAAAACAAACATTTTAGAGACTTTCCAGTATAGTTTTTGTTGTTCTTCCCCCTTCTTTTTCATTCCGTTTTTTTTCGTTGATCAGTTAACATGTTGGAGCTTTAAAAAAGTTGAAATCTTACAAAATTCTTGCAAGATCGGATTTCGCAATTAGTTAACTTTTGATAGCAATCGGAACATTGTCTGATTTAACTGACGTCTTGTTTGAATCCGCTTATCACTAGGGTATACATACAAGTAATTTTACGGTCATTTCCTTGATAAAAGACGCGTCAAAAATGGCCATCTTTTAAAAAATAAAGCTAAAAACTATCACCTTATGGATTAAAAAACGACCAAAAACGCTCAAGCCGGTGAACAAAACATAAGGGCTTTAACTGTTTTTTCCAATGATCAAAAGCAATCATTTTTTGTTTTATTTGAACAAATTTTTCACTGGGTTATTGAGCAATTAATGAGAACGATGAGCAAGGTGGTGGTCAAGCAAGCCGATAGGCAAACAAGCCGAATTTTGAAAATGAGGTCCAGCAAGCCAAAAATTTTTGAGAAACCTTATTATAGATAATTTAATTGCCCCATCGCAGCGATAACCGGCCCCCGGTCTCCAGATTACATCCCACAGAGGATGAGATGCGTGGCCATGGACAGCGGTCTGCTAAGGCCCGTACCCACTAGATGTCTGAAAATTGACGTATTTTTTGTTTCTTTGGTGCATTGGAATACATTATGCGCTATATTACTAAGCGCAGTATTGATTGTAACGGCTAACAATTTATTATTTGTGCTAGGCTACATAACTATTATATAACTTTTGGCTTGCTTTTCGGTCGGCTTACTTTGACTTCGGCTTCCTTTGCGTTCGCCGATGAGCAATTGTTCTGTGTGGGTTAGTAAGCAACAAGCGACGTTTAGCAGATGTTAAGAATGGTGGCTAAGTTTGCGGGTGGTGAGGGGGTTAAGGGGGACTTGAACCTCCGGATATTGACCACAAAAAATCTGGACCATGATGCAGACATCATTAAACACAAAATATCAAAACGGCTGGATTCTATACCAACAATACAACAAAATTTATCATCTTTAATAGGAAGCAAATTATTTTTAAAAATCTAACGTAACTGCCCGCTTAAGCTGGTAAAATTTAAAGGATCTATTCCTAATTTTAGCGCTTGTCGACCCAGTACGGTGATAAATATGTACAATTTTTTCGCAGCGTTTTTTTTTCAGCTGCAGTCAGTTATTTCTACAAATTCTTCAGAGCAACAGATTTATAGTTTTGAGCAAAAACTCCACCTGGGTAACAACACCTGTCCCTCACGGAATTTTCTAAGTAGTTCTCTCTTATCTTATGCGCATTTTAAGTTGTTTATCAGGCGTAAAATTATAGCCGATTTTTTGAAACAGTATCAGGAAGTCTACAAACCTATTACAATTTGAATAAAGTTCCCGAAAGAGTTTAAATTGGAAGAGTTTACAATACACCAAAAACCCAATCATTCAGAGATAACCATGCCCAAAATTTTGTGAATTTGCGTCAAATGCCCTCTGAAAGCATATATTTGCATATATTTGCATATATTTGCATATATGTTTGTATATGTTTGCAAATATTTGCATATATTTGCATATATTTGCATATATGTTTGCATATATTTGCATATATTTGCATATATGTTTGCATATGTTTGCAAATATTTGCATATATTTGCATATATTTGCATATATGTTTGCATATATTTGCATATATTTGCATATATGTTTGCATATATTAGCATATGATTGCATATATTAGCATATGTTTGCATATTCTTGGTTATATTTGCATACAATTTTTGCGAGCTTCCATTATTGTCCTCATTGCATTTTGCAAACGGTGTAATGCAATTGTGCCCCGTCGCATTCATAATCATCCAGTCCAAGATATTCCGGCTGCTTGCCCAGTCGGCTCTGGGCTGTGCATTTTTCGTCGCGAGCATCCAGTGTATTTCCCGGCTGCGATTCATTTCTCCACAACCCAAATGGCATGACGAAGCTTTTATGCGTCGGGAAAAATTTGAAGAGATTTGGGTTTTTTCGAGTATCCTCATTGGATTGACTCAAGACTCCATTCGAATCCAAACGCGCGTCTTCTACTCTGTTCCAGACAGTCCAGAATCCTGCCTGACCGTCGTCTGTGGGAACCCCTTGACTTATCGCAAAATCCACGACAAATTTGAGTTCATCCTGTTACAAACAAAATTGAGATGGGCAATTTTGCATAAACTTATTAAAAAGCATGTGCGACCATAAATTGTTCGTTCAAAAATGGTCGGCGTAGTTAAATGGTCGCCGTTTGTGACCCCCCCCCCCCCCCCCAGACACACGTGCCATATTTTGACATAATGATTTACTATGTAATGACACGTGCTCTGTAATTGGGGGGGGGGGGGGTCATAACGTACAGGGGTTGGGGGCACAAACAGAAAAGATCCGCCATATCATTATTTTTGTAAAAATGCTTTCCCTACTACTATTTAAAAAATGTAGGTACGAAATTATGAAAATATCAGCTATCAGCAAATTTCGAGCCACAATCGAGCTACCTCTCTCTCTAAAACGTATGGATGAACCTATAACACATAATTTCAAGTAACTATGTTTGCTGTCACTTTTTAGGATTTTGCTGTCACGTAAAGTTTCAGCGAAGAAGCTTCAAGACCGAAATTAAAACGTTGAAAAAATTTTTAAACAAAAAAACTTCTGGATAACACTTCTGGATAAAAACTAGTCATAACCTACATTTTGTCGGAAAATAGCCAAGATGTAGACTGTTGAAACGCACATCAAGTGACATCTACGCTTATTTTGAAGGCAAATGCCGGAAACTTGTTCTCCAAGTAAAAGAGCCTTTTATAATCTAGTTTGAGTGTTTGAGGGACCTCATTGAAAAAAATTCTATTAATTTTCATCAAATTGAACTCAATAAAAGAAATTAGTTTTTAACAGGTTTTTGATAGAACCCAGTGAAACGAAACTTGATACACCTTGCCAAGACATGCAAGATCTTGACATTATTGACAAAACATGGGTTATCTTACCAAGATCTTGATAGGAGAAAAATTCTTGGTACATCTTGGTAAGATCTTGCCATGATCTTATCAAGCAATATCAAGAAAATTTCTTGATAAAACTTGCCAGTATCATGGTTAAACACGGCACTATAAATTTCACTGTAATTGAGTGGCGTAAAAAGTAATCAAAGGGTTGTGATTGCTCTTTTCCTGGACATTATATTTTTAAGTTGCTCTTTTCAAGACTTTTTGCATTTAAGCAAACGTTTTTGTCCTCGGATTCTCGAATCCATTTCTGAAGGTCATATATCAAAAAAAATACAATTCAAACCACCAAAAGAGTTTTGTAAATCACCTCAACCCAATTTTTTATGGATTCCGGCACAAAACATCAAAAAATTATGAAAGGTGATAGTCTTTAAACAAAAGAGGGCAAAGTGGATCAAAGACACTTTTCGGTATAAAATCGACTAAAACATGTTTTCTGATTTACACACAGAAGAAACACACAGATCATACTGGATAATCTCAATGTCGATTTTTTTATCGACTAGAGAAAATTTTCCGACAGTTCTTGCATAATCTTATTAATTCTTGTTTTCAAATCCCTAAAACTTGACAAATCTTGCTAAGATCTTGAAAATTCTTTGTTGTTTATCTTATCAAGATCTTATTTCTTGAATTTCTTGCAAAGATCTTGCATGTCCGTACATATCTTGACGTTTTCTTACCAAGAATCTTACCAAGATCTTATCAAGATTTCTCAAGTTTTAATATGTTTCTTATCAAGATGTTTCAAGTTTCATTTCACTGGGAAACTATATTCCCGACTTCACCAATGAAAATATATAGAAATGTCACATAAGAATTGTGGTGCACAAAAATTAGCGAGTTAATCGTAAAACTCATTTGCGAAGTTGACGATTGTTCTGTTGTTTGTCATCAAATGACCAAATGGAAAAGATGGTGACGACTGTTAAAAAGACCTAGTTGGCCAGACAAGCCCTAATTTCCAAACCGAACTTCTGTAAAAAAATCTCTCTGAAAAACAGCCTGATAACAGGTCTTATTCATTAACCTACATGCCACATATACATGAGATAAAGGTGTGTTTTGTCAAATTAATTGTTTTTTTTTCAAAAATGTTTGGACCAACACCAAGGTTGATCAAATATTTGGGTTTAAGAAATTAGCAATTTTTAACAAAAACCAAAAATTTAACATTAGTAATAAATTTGAAAAAAAAGCAGAATTTTACAAAAATTTGAAAGAGTTGCTTCAAAGTCAGTAAAAAACTTATTTTGTTGTAAAAATTTCAACAACGTCAAATTACTCAACACTGGAAGACTTACAGCATCTATTCATGCCACAGAGCGCCAAGAAATTTTTAAAACGAAGGCAAGATTCACAAAGACAATAACAGTTTTGTTTGGAAACAAATGGTTCCATGATCAATAAAACTTACAGCTAAAAACTTAACAGATACCGCTGAAATCTGAAAGCATCAAAAAATTTTATTGAGGGCTATCTTTAATAAGTTTAATTCAAAAGACAATAAGAGCACAGCAAAATGACCAAAAGTCAAATTTTCTTCAACCATTTATCGAAACAAAGTAACAATAATTAACAAAATTCAAAAAAAGTCATGAGAACAGTTAACAAAACAGAAAAAGAAGTTAATAAAGAAGGAAAAAGTTGAGAAAAAAGCTGCCTTATGAACAATTGAATTAATTGCGTCAATGCACTAGTACAAAGGAAGTAACAACTTTAAACCAATTTCTGTCAAAAAATGAGTGAAGTTTGACGTCAAAATTTTTTGACGTCAAAATTGTTGATCTCCTAATTGTTTAACAACGTCTCAAACATGATCATAAAACTTACAAAGCAACATATCAAAGTGAATTTTATGTGATGTTTTTCTTTGCAAAAAGAGATACAGAATATAGTATAGTTGGTAATTTGAGAATGTTATTTGATCAAATTAGCAATAGTGTTGTTCAAAGGGAATAAATACTCTCTACCCTAATTTTCTCTGATTTAACGAAGCTTTATTTTCCACGTTGCTCATATTTTTCGATTAGGGTTTTGAAAATCAGTCCCTAAACCGATTGCAATCATTAGTATGAGAATGTGAAAGCAGTTTTTTTTGCTCTTTTCATTTTGAGCTGTGCTGATTGATATAAATGTTCGCAGATCTTTTTTTCTTCAAAACCAAGAAATGTACGGTGTTAACTTAATCGAATTGAAATATCTGTCGAGCAATCAATCCGCATCAAAATCACATATTTTATCAATTTTTCAACAGCAGAGCAAGGTAAGCCAAAATTCTGAGGTAATATCATTACCTCCATTAGCTCTGGGTCATCTGAAAAGGTGTTTCATAAGAGGATTCGCTAAAAAACCCGAGAAGGCTTCTATATTAAGTTCATGCGAGGATCAGGTTAAAACTACTGTCCGAATTTACTAAGAGAATAAAATTAATTGACACTTAATTATCCCCTTTTTATTCCTCATGTCTATTCTCTGTTTCTAATACCCTCCTGGTCAAGTTATCGGGATCAACTTGACCAAAAACCAAATAAAATTGGTTTAGGATCCTCCATTCAGCTATTCCTGTGACTGTTTGAGAATCGGGTTCGCTATGTTTAATATGTGCTCAATTGATGGTATTTGTTCACTTGCAGTTGTACTCGTTTTAACACAGAGATTCTAACTGTTCTCCGATGAGCTGTACTACCTCTTTAGTTTTTTTTTCACTCAAAACTGTATAGGCTTTTCCTTTTTTCTTTTACTGGATGGGCAGGATTATGAAAATGTTAACACTTCTTCAGTAGAATTTTCTTTAATATTTTGTTCCTCAAATATGTGAAGCATGGCCAAACTTGCTAAATGTGCAGTTCCTTAATAGTAAAGTGGGGTTTTATTTCCGCGGGGGTTTATTTCCGTGGGGGTTTATTTCCGTGGGGGTTTATTTCCGTGGGGGTATATTTCCGTGGGGGTTTATTTCCGTGGGGTTTATTTCCGTGGGGGTTTATTTCCGTGGGGGTTTATTTCCGTTGTGGTTTATTTCCATGGGGGTTTATTTCTGTTGTGGTTTATTTCCGTGGGGGTATATTTCCTACCTAAAACGAGTGTGGGCTTTTTTCCGTGGGTTTTTTTTCCGCAACCGAGGTGCAGTGTTAGGAGGTCGTCGAATGTGAACTTGAAAAAGTGAAAGGTTAAATAACTTTGCCTGCATTTTTCGAATTCATACAAAATTTTATCTCGGTTGTAACGGTTGTTCGTATTTCGTACCTAATTTTTCTTTGACGTTTTGAAGCAACATTTGAGCCAAGTGAAGTCTGATATTCTGTGTCTTTTGCTCAGCAAGTTCGATTGCGCAATGGTCTCTTAACGGAGCTTCAATAGGGTGAGTGTTATGGTATTTGAACACTTTTTAAAATTTTTTTTTACTACTTACGCTGCGTGCTTGGTATAGTCCTTTATTTAGTGGTATCCTGTGACTAGATCCAGCCAGCAGGACGGGAATTATCCCGTTCTGAGAACTATATATAGCAAATAAAGAATCACAACTTTGAGAAATTAAGAATTAACAACTCAGAGAAACTGAGAATTCAATATCTCCAAATTGAGAAAATGACCTCAAATAAAAGTAATCCGAATCGGAATTGCCAAACTCTTTCTCAACTATATCGAATAACGAATAGTTACAGATATCTTCAAGTCAGGACTTTATTCAAAAGAGAATCATAAGTTACTGATAAAAATTATAAATTAGCAAAGTTCTCCAACCCTTCCGACCTTGTCTTTTAAAGTTGAGTTTTATATCTTAGCTAAATTATATAACCTTCAAGTTGTGCTTTAGATTTTATCTATGTTAAACTTTTATAAATTTTATATAAATCTTATAACCAAAGTAGTTAGTCAAATATACATCTTTAAATCCTTAAGTAATTTTATGAGACTTATCAGGCTTAGAAAGATAGCGTATACTAGGAGTACGACCATCGAGTCAGAAGTTTGAACCTTCGCACCCCCCTACCCTCTAGTATAAACTGGTGCGACTAAGTACTGTACGATCTTCTAAGTACTGTAATCACTTTTAAAAATTAAGCCAAGTTAATGGCCTCGGGCGGAGGAACTGGAAGTGGCACCGGTACTGGTGGCACTGGTACTGGAACAACCGGTACCGCTACATTAGTAAGAAGACTTGCTGATACACCTCTCTCCCATCCGAATATGTCACTTGTTACATTCTCGGGAAATGACCCCAGACAAAACGGAAATGAATTTTGGAGTTCTGTAGAACAAAAAATAAACTTCTCTTTGGGCACTACGTTACCTACAGATGCTGCCGCTCTAGCAAATCACCAAAATAGACGCAAAGCGCTATTTGGATCTTTACTGACAGAAACCGCATTAGAATGGTTCAATACTATTGACCCCACAAGAACCCTGGATCAAATAAAAGGAGATTTCATAACCCGGTTCACAGATAGTCGTGACCAATTCAAGTATCGACTAGAAGTGGTAGGTGCCACCAGGCAAAAAGGGGAATTAATTAAAAATTATTTCCACCGAATTAAGCATGCTGTTGATAGAGGATGGCCTGAAAAAATACCTGCACGACTAACTGATCCTGGCCAAATTGCTACTGAACGAACAATACAGCAGCGACAAAGAGAGCAAAAGTATATTGACTTTGCCATAAGAGGTTTACAGCCCCCCTCATTAAAACGCAAAGCGCATGAACATAGGATAGAAAATCCGGATAAAACGTGGGACGAAATACAAAATCACTTAATAATAAAGGACTTAACATTTACTGTTAGCACTGACGGCACAGTAAAACAAACAAATGATAAAATTAGTAGTCTTGAAGCACAAATTAAAGAGCTTACTAGCCTAATAAGAAATAACGAAGTTAGCGCTATTAACTCAGGTTCCTTTAAAGACCCCGATGTAAAAGGACGACCAAATAATACACGCTTTTGTAACTATTGCCGTAATCATGGGAATTCCATTTCTAACTGCTCTAAGCACAGGATTGATGAAGGATTTAAAAAGATGAAAAGAGAACTCACTGAGGAAAAGGAGAAAAAGACATCCTTCAGTACTGACTACAAAAAGCAGACTAACAGTAAGCCGTATTTTAATAACCAGAATCGCCCAAATAATACTAACAGTGGATATGACAACCGCAGATACGGAAATAAACACTATAATAATAATAATAATAATAACAAATCCTATGAACAAAACTTTCCCCAAAACCACCAACACAGTCCCCATGAAACTGAAGCTAGGCAATATTTTGAACGTGAGAATCAAAATTTTCAACGTTCTTATCCCCCCCACGCGCATAATTATCAATTCCAAGCATCAAGCAGTAGATTTTATGATCAACAACCCCGCTCGTCCCACTCTGTTTACTGGGTAGAGGATCAAAACCAAAAAACAGAATATTACAATTAGAAAAATTACACCGATGCTATCGCAGACTTCTTTCTTTTAAACTGTTGATAGAGGATGGCCTGAAAAAATACCTGCACGACTAACTGATCCTGTCCAAATTGCTAGAATATTGTAAGTGGCAAGTAGAAATGAACGATCGTGACGGAAATACAATAAACCAAAATGTATTACAATACATTGCTCCTAGTCTCGGACACCAAATCTTTAGTCTAATAACTAAAGAAAAATACAATGGTAAACCGACTATTGAAAATATTACAACTGCTCTATTCGAACTTCGCAATATACTTCTAATGCAGAACATTAGATGCATAGCTATGCCAAAAAACGCATGTGGATTAGACAAAATGAACTGGTCTGAGATATCTGCATTGCTATACAATGTATTCAATTCTTCGGGAATTAAAATATATGTTTATGTGAGTACAGCCGAAATTAATCAAGTGCCGTCCTCTACACAATACACAGATGAAAGCATCGAAGAGATATTTGGAATTGTAGTCGATGAAATTGTAAACAAATGCAAAAATGATGCTGAAGTAGCAACTGATTTCTCAAATGATGCCAAAACCTTATGCAAGCCCAATAATACTGAACAATTCCCCAAGTTCAGAACAACTGAACAAAGCCACTTCATTAATCATGAAGTTGTACAAGAAGGACTCGATTTACGACCAAAAGATGCAAGTAAAAACTATGCACACTATATCGAGAACCTTAAAAAGTTTGACTTCACGCAGAGTGATTTAACGGACGATGAATTCAGAGCACTTCTAGAAGTTCTTCTAGATGATGAGGACGTATACTCCCATCACAAGTATGATATCGGCCGCACGAAACAGAAATTTCACATACCCCTAAAAAAGGACTGCGAATTTAAAAAGCAACGTCCCAGCAAAGTTCCCCTACATTTGCTTGACAAGTTAGAGGCATTAATGTACGAATTAATACAAGCCGGAATAATACGCGAGCTAAATGAGCACGACGATTTAAATAGCTGGTTTGTAAATCCAATTATTATACTGCCTAAGAACGACTATGTAAAACTTGTAATTGACGCTCGCTACCTAAACTCAATTACAGATACAAGTAACTCAAGTTGGCCACTCGAGCCACTACAAGTTCTGATGACACGAGTAAATGGAGCATATTTTACAAGTAGTGATTTGTCGTGCGCTTATTATCAAGTGCCCCTTACCGAAGAAACTCATAAATTAACTAGTTTTATTGTGGGTGGACGTCAATATACCTATCAAGTCGGATTTTACGGCTTAAATCCCCTTCCGAACCTCTTTAGTAAACTCATGCGTTATGCATTTGGACCGCTAATAAAAAAAGCAAGCAATTACTTATATTGACGATACACTACTACAAGCACAAGATAAACAGGAAATGTTCACAGTAATCCGTGATTATCATGCACTACTGCGTAAAGCAAACTTGAAAGCTGCGCCCGATAAAACAAAATTCTTCTTACGAAAAGTGAAATTCCTCGGGCATGTAATATCGAAAGGGACACTTAGCCCAATCACTTCGCGCATTGCAGATATACAACATTTGAAAACGCCAGAATTGAAAACCGACGTCCTCAGCGTATTAGTGGCGATGGGATTTTATGCAAATTATGCTATAAACTATCATATTGACGCAAAACCGTTATATGATTTAGTTAAGAATGAAACAAATTTCGAATGGCTGGATAGCCACCAACAAGTATTCGAAAAACTGAAAGAAAAATTTGCACACGATATTTCCGTCGCTATCCCCAACCCAAAATACCCCTTTCATATACATGCTGACTCTTCCAACTTAGGAACTGGTAGTATATTAATACAACAGTTCCCCGAAGGGAAACGAATTGTTTCTGCAAACTCCCGTGTATTCGATAAAGCAGAACAGAATTTGTCCCGACAGCATAGAGAACTGTGCGGAATAATATCAGCATTACAAACTTACGAGTTCTACGTTATAGGCTCCCCCTATCCAAAATATCTATTCTGCGATCACAGACCTATGCTATTCCTCTGGTCTCGCCGCGGACAATTATCATATAGATTCTTTAAGTATCAAGTCGTGCTTACTAAATTTCACAATCTAAAGATAACATACACTGAAGGTAAAAACCTTGCTTTCCCCGACTTACTTAGTAGACAAGTCCCGCAAGAAGAAGCAAGAAAGTTCCAAATTGAACACAAAACAGTCCCAGAGGACATTCGTTTCTACACATCGGATTATAAACCGATAAACTATTCAAAACTACACTGTGACGAAAAGAAAGCAACCCCAAATAATAGCTATCCGGTAATTGCACATATACCCGGACAGAAAAAGAAAATACTAAATATAACCGACGAAGATTTTAGTATTAACGACACAAGTGAGGATATAGAACAAACATGTAGTGCAATATACAATATTGCCGACTCGTTCAGATATGGACGAAAAATAAACCAAATCAGAAAAATGTCTTCAGAAAATGCATCTACAGAGAGCCTTAGCAATCATACATATGAAGAAATACCCGAATAGGTACATGCATTAGATGACGGTCTTGACGACGAAGACTGGTTAGAATTACAAAAAGGAAATGTAGATATATCCTTAATACAAGAACTAGAACAAGCGAAAGAAGAATACAAGCAACGCACGCATAAATGTGACATTGTAGAACCGACTTTTCTACATACAGAAGTAGTTAAAGTATCTTGTAAAGACTTACTAAAAAAATTAACAGAGTTTATAAACAAGCTCAACTAGACACAGATACAATTCTGCGCGAACAAATAAATGATCCGGTTTTACAAACCGTTTGCCAGTGGCTAAAGGCAGGCAAAGAACCTCCGAGCACAAGTACAATTAAGCATTGTCAAGGATTACGTGCATACAAAAATAAATTTAACCTTCTACTACTCGAGGAACAAATATGACTTACTATGCTACAATAAACCAGACGAGAACGGTTTATACGATACAAAAATATGTGTTCCACTATCGCTATTTATGAAGTGTTTTGAGTTAGCACATAATAATCCGCTAAGTGGGCATCGTGGAGACGCATGTACCTTTAACAACATTAGTAAATTTTTTTACTGGCCCGGAATGTACAAATGGGTTACAATGCTAATACTTGATTGCCTAGATTGTCAGAAGAATAAACCACAAAGACATGATCTAAACGAAGCACCCTTAGAACAGTGGGGAGAATTAGAAACCACCCCGTTTCATACTATACACATAGACCACAAGGGCCCATTTAGGCTTTGTAGTAACCAAAAGAAATTTTGTCTAGTTATAGTAGATAGTTTCTTTCGCTTTATACAAGTTTATCCATCAAAAACAGCCGATGCACCAGAAACTGTTAAGTTAATAGAAAAATATTTTACCCGATTCAGAATCCCCCAGCAAATAGTACATGACAACGGTACTGCATTTTTGAGTAATGATTTTGTGCACTGGACGCATGAATTCGGAATTACATTAAAACCAAGGACCTCATACTCACCTTGGACAAATGGCAAAACAAAACTTAACAAAACAAAACTTAGCAAATTATTTGAGCAGTTTTATTAACGACACCGGATGGAACTGGGCCAGCCTTACTAATAAATTTGCCTTTGCGCATAATACTGCAATAAATTACAGTACAGGATATACTCCGTACGAGATAGCATTCGGTATTAAACCGCAAATTCCAATTTCCCTTAAGCTAGGCTTACTACGGGATAATAGACGAAATTGTATTTCGGAGTATTGTAAAGACCTTCCCTTACATACTCACTGTGGAAATTCTTGTAAAAATGAGAAAGTAGACAAGCTATTACAAAATTGATCGTCTAGTACTATACTAAAACGTGAGAACGAATTCAAAAATATATATAGTAAAACATATAATCGCTGTAGGCAAATTACAAACAAAGCACACGAGTATAGGAATAGATTTAAATAGGGTAAACCAATCAAAATCGGTCGTAATGTTTCACTGAAGAATCACGCTAAAGGATTATTGAAATCCAAAAAACTATTAGAGTTACGCTCTGGACCCTACACTGTTACTAAACAAATTACTAACACTACGTATGAAATTGTTCACGATACAACTGAACAAAAGAAAGTAGTGCATAGAAATCACTTAGAGTACTTAAAGTAGTGCAGTAGAGTACTTTCCTAAAGAACAAGAAATAGACAAGTTAGTACAGGACTATAGTACTAACTATGATGATTCACAGGCCTACTATGATAGGTTCAACCAGTACTCAATAAACAGATTCAATCACCAAACAATTGATAAACCGGAATACATGCCATGGCCTATTATTAACAACGCAAATAATCAGGTTGAGCAGATAACATCACCGCAACCAGTTGAATACTCAACTACTGTTAACACGTGCCGGAGTGCGCCTAACAGCCCATACAAAACAAATAGAAATGATAGCACACTACATATCAGAGATTTGTTTAGCCCCCAAAGTAGTTCACAAATTACTAAGTCCAATTCCCATACATTTAGCCCTATCATTAGTTCAACCCCCCACCCACTAAAAATAAAAACTAATCCTAATCCAATTCATTCTGATGTCAGACCGCAGAGAACACGGACTGAACCTAAACGCTATGGTAATACAATTCCATCAGATTTAACTTCAAAAGTTCAAAGGAAATAATTCTTTTATGCAAATCTGTTATTAAAATATCCAAAATTACAAAGAATAGATATACAAATTATAAAAATATTTGAACCAAAGATTACAAAAATTAAAACAATCGAGCTCTAGCAAGTTTAATTAGTTTAATGTATTCTCGGGTAAGGGTAAAGTCTCTAAAGAGAAGCCCGCACCCCAGAACAACAGCCAACCCATACAGTCGCTGAGCAGCTCTTGCTGTCTCAGGGGTCCACCACACTCGCCAAAGCTCGAACACATAATTCAAAAATTCTCCATGGCACTCGGGGTTTGGTGCAGTTAACTTTCGCTCGAACTTAAAATTCAAAAATTTCATAATCTACCCCAATATATCCCAGAAAAATATTTGTAACTTCAAAAATTTACCTCTTCCCCAACCAACATTTGAGGAACTGCACTGTAGCAGGACATATCTTAGCATATTTTAATAAATTTCTATTTTTATTATTGATACAATATTCCTGCGCAATCCGCAGAGAATAAAACTCTTCTTCAGAGAGGATAATTTTAGTTGATATATACTGCTCAGAGAGGAAAATTTTCATCTCTCTGGCATCCAACTCCAAATCTAAGTGTTCGAAGGCAGAATAATTCGCCTCTTTAAATAAATTTAAAACAGTTCTGTTCATTATTATTCGAAGTTAGACTAGAATTACACTCAGAAAATGTCTCTATTTATACAGGAATAGAAATATACCCCAACCAGTTAAATTTCTTATTCACTCTGTCTTCACGGACAACCCTCAATCAACCAATAAGATTTGAGTATTCCGCCAGTTGCGCGGATAGTAATCCGCTCTCAATACTTTATGTAAATATACAGAATGATCAATGCCGTTGAAACAGTTAGCCAATCAGGGCTCAGTATTTTGCCATCTGCACGGACGGCCAATTTGCCATTGAGAAAACTATAAATTCTCGACTCAAATGAATCGATTCATTCTTCTGAATCTCTAATCTGCTAATTACAACTACAAACTCTTGTCTACACATACTACAAAATTCATTTTTAAAAATGAATCCCGAAATCGAATCTCTGTTCCCCGAGGAGGGAGAGGTTACTGAAACCGAAAACCCCAAAAGAAATTTCACTGAGGTAAATCTTTTGCTCTTTCTCTTTCTGTTTCGCCTGTTTTGCAAAAACAAACATATTGAAAAAATCACAAAATTATTTGTGACCGCAACCTTAATTTTATCAAATTTCACAAATTGTGAAAAACCAGACTCTGAAATTTTCACAGATTTAAAAGCTGCTCACCATCACTTATACGCAAAAACTGCAACATCACTAAAAGTCGCTCACTACGATTGTTCACTTATGGACTCTAATAAAATGTACTCACTAAACAAAGTCGCTCCTTGTAAAATTGCACCACAAAATGTTGAAATTTCAAAAGTCAAGGGACAAATTTTCAACCGTTTCTTTAGAGGAAAATTAGGAGCTACTATGTGTAGAGCAAGCCACCAAAGCATTAGGTGGTATTGCGGCCTTTTCGGCGCTAGTGGAATTGATGCAAAACGTAGCACAATTACCACAGACGTAGATTTAACTCCAGAACAGTTTCGGCAGGCTAGATTAACTAATAAGTTAAGTATTAACGGGAAAGAAGTTCCGATTAAATTAAATGTAAGAACAACTTAAATAAAAAATTCCGGTCCTAATATTGGAGAAAATCCAAACGAATGTGACGATTCTGGCTGGATAATTCACGATACGTTTGAAACATATATGCAGTATACAACTTTAAATGTTAACCTGCGGGGAGGTTCAGTAAATAACTGGCAAAATATTCCCCTGCCTTGCACATTATCAGAAGGCGGTTGTCAAAGTACTTCAACCGACCCCCATGCTTATAGCTGGGAGAAACAAGATCATTGCTTGTTCGCTGTAAAAGAACAATTTGAAGGCAAAATGATAAAAATAGGAGATAATTATTATATCTCTAAAGAATCAGAGAAAGAACAAAGCTTTCTATTTCAAGTGTACAATAAGCCTCAATCACTTTGCAATAGCAATAATATAGTTCATCCGTCACCATACGACACACTGTATGTTGAATTTACAGGCGGATTTAATATGAATACAGGAGAGGCACTGGAACCTCTACCTACTATAAATAGAATTACTAAACTTCCGAACAGTTCAATAAGTTCGCTTAACATCTCCCGAACTAAGATAGATTATGAGGCGAATTTGAATGCTCAATTCGACTATTATCAGTACACTAATTTCCGAAGGCTACAACTCTCTGAAATAAATACTATACAACAAATTTGTGAACTAGAACGTTCACTTAAAAATACACAACTTGCATATTAGCGTCTCAGCCCTAAGCTGGCTGGTTTTCTGTTAACTAATAACAGATCTATGTTTTTAGAGACAAATGGCAATGTAGCCTGGCTCTATCACTGTCCAAAATTTTATTCGCCTTTACAAGTAATGGATACTTGTTATGATAGAATACCTGTGTTATATAAAATTAAAGTTCGCTTTATCGATCCAGTTAGCAGACAAACTTTCACCACTGCTAAACAAAAACCATGTAACAACAAGCAAAAGAATCTTTTTCAACTAGATATTGAAAATGATAACTCTTGGATCGAATTAACTCCAAGTATAACACAAGTCACTGGGCCAGCATTATTTGCACCCAGCAATCAGAAACACAAAATGGTTTCAATGAAATTTAAAAACGGACAGGAAAATTTTTTTCATGTCAAAGAAGACATGTTTGCATTTTGGAATGATGTAACTTTAAATTCTGAAATGAAAGACGCAGCGCAAGAGTTTTTTCGTGAATTAGTTGAGATTCAACATAATAAAAGCCAGCCTAGTGGTTATAGCAACTACTATACTACAAAAACAATATATTTAGATTCTCTAATCTCTTCACAATTCTTACATAACCGGTATATAAAAGCCTTCGGCCGAGTACACTATTATTTGGAACAATGCGGAATTACTTTCGCTGTTTTCCTTTTTGTGAAATTTATAATCGACATTGTAGTTTACATCATTCGAGCACTACAAATACACAAAGTTACAGGAGCCTCAGTGAGTTTTGGCAAAGTATTACTATCAGCCACCTTTAATATACTTTTCCAGTCCATAGTAACTTCAGTATTTCGTCCTACCGAAGAAAGAAACGACTCAGAACATTTAGTACAAGCCCCAACTTATAAAGAGCCGACTATAAACATATACTCCCCCTATACAATGTGAGCTACAGGCAATTAGACAAGAGAGAGAAAATCAATCTAGCAATGATTATTTCCCCACTTCCCCAGTGTAATTTAATCTAATTAATGACAACTATAAATAACTTTTATAATTCCTTTTAGAACATAGCATTAGATGACAACAATTTTCTTCTGCCAGCATTTGAGGAGCTCTTAGATGATCAGCCCCCATTGGAACTCCCAACCCATATTGTAGAGGAATATCTAATGACAAC
>NW_027450958.1:0-34000 GCF_964194025.1 Convolutriloba macropyga
TATAGAATAGACTTAAAGTACATAGCGACAGGTTGTAGATAATTTTTAATTTCGGATATTTATCTGAAAAATATTTTCATATAAAATGCATCATTTGTATAATTAAAAGGGTATCAGGATCTTTTCCGTTTGTGCCCCCCCCCCCCAATACGTTATGCGAGGGGGGGGGGGGGCACAAACGGAAAAGATCCGGGTATCGATTTAGACAAAGAGCTCATAATATTTCGACACCGTAATTTGTTAAGTCGTCATTTAGTTTGAATTGTTTTGTTTTCAGGATCTTAAGGAACCCGAATTTTCGCAGAAGTTCCGGAAATTATCTTCGTAATACTGATTTAAATGTTTTTTTAGGATAAACTAATTTTATGATCCTCGAATCTTGCCAACTCTGTTTTTGTGTGTTCGAATTGAGAACGCCAACAACCTCTCGCACGTCAGAAGAATAGTAGCGGACAAAACGACTATATTTGCGGCTGCATTCCCAATTTTGACCTCTTTTGAAAGAAGGAAGTAGCTCTTTTCCCACGCAATCACAAACTCCGTGGAGTTCTTGGAAACCGCCGAAGTTTGCGAAATGTGTGGGTGTATGTATGTGTTCACAAAGTTTATTTCCTCTCCTAGTCGCTGAAAGACCGCTTTGTTCAACAACATCAAGTTCAAGCTTCCCCCACCAAGGACGTAGAACGCGTGATTGTCCAGTAATTCCTCAAATATATGCAAAGCATTGTTAGGGTTTGGGTCTGACACGATTTGAATCATTTCGTTCAAACTCAGCCACAAAAACAAAGTTATAAATTTTGGAGTATTTGTAATTTCAGGATGGTAGCAGCTTAAATGCAACACTTGTTTTAAGTTTCGGTTTCCTGGGATTTCGAAAAATGTGAAGTGAGTGCTGTTTGTTGCCGAATCTTTGCCGACCCAAGTCAGAAAGTCACCTTCAACGCTGCTGGCTACATATGTGCAAGGGACCGAATTGTTCTTGTGGCCGAAAACTTTGATTTCGCAATCGCAGAATTGTTCCAGAAACGTGTCAGAATATCCATCGACTACTGGAACCATGAAGAGAAGAGATTTCCCGTGGTCGCCTCCATTGTCCACATAATTTATTTGACTTTGAGTTGTGTTGGCGCTTTTCACCGTATCTAATACGTCAAAAACTACCAGAACGCTCAGTAGGCTGGCAATGATAAGAATAAGAATTATGGACAGGAATGTTTTGCGCTTTCCAAACATAATGTCTCATATATGCTGACCAATTTAACAATAGCTGTTTC
The DNA here is from genome assembly GCF_964194025.1 of Convolutriloba macropyga. Lineage (NCBI taxonomy): Eukaryota > Metazoa > Xenacoelomorpha > Acoela > Convolutidae > Convolutriloba > Convolutriloba macropyga. Next base: position 1,275 of record NW_027450958.1, read on the forward strand.
CTCTGATATTTCTCACATCATGCAAAAATTTGAGATGAAAAAGTTTGCTGAAGATTGTAATTATGCGACCATGTCGGTGAATTCACCGGAGGAGGTGTGATTAAATAGAATGAGGAGAATAAGGAAGTTGTTTGTTCAGAAAGATTTGTCGAGAAGTTGATTTCAGCTTTGTCCATCTGTATAGGACTTCTCACGACTAAAGGTGTTTGATCATAAGTCACCGGAGAATCTGAGCATTATACCGCAAGGCGAACTTGAATTGCATATTGCTGATTTCGCCCGCGTGGAACTCGGTTACTTTAAATGCGGAATTCAGGCTATATCCTTTTTAGCCTGAATTCCGCAAAAATGGTTTTTCCTAATTTTGTGGAATTGCTTTACGTTCAAAAACGGGATTTGGTTACCAATTCCGGTAACTTATTTCCATGATTTGGTAACCAAATTACATATTGTTAAAATCCAAAAAATGTGTTATAAAATTCCAAGGTTTGGAAGATAACCGAATGCACCATAAAAAATTTAGCTACTATATCTGAATATAAAGTAATTAACATGTTAAAGTTTGGTATTTTGCTGTTGTTGTTTGGGTGATAAAACAGCCAGGGGTGATCAATTTTTTACAATGGGACATCACTGACGAATAAGTGCAAAGGATCAAAAGCGCACCTATATAAGACTCCAACGCCAGATTCCTCAGAAAACAAGGTTTGGAAAACAGTCTTATCCCTTTAAAGCTCTGATAAAAAAAGCAACCCAATCCCGATTATCACCTCATTCGATAAAGTTGCCATCGCAAGAAATATGTATCAAAAAACGCGCGAAAGAGCTTCTAGATGGATTAGTAGGAGTTGTAGCCCAATGACAAACGGTCGTTAGTTTACGATGTCAAAAAGTATAGATCTTGGACTAAAAGAGCACACTGTCAGAGACAACGACATGGCAAAACTCGGGGCCTGTGCGTAAAAAAACGACCCTGCTATCAAAATATACAGCTTGAAGATCCAGCTGCCAACAGAGCACTAAATTCACACGCCAACAAGATGCGCATCCCGAAACTGAAACAATCAAAGAGGAAGCGGAAACAAAGGTGTCCTAAGAGCGCGATAATCAAACAGTTACGCCAATAAAAGCAAAACAGACTTCTAGTGCTGACCACTGTACAGATGAAACTGCTGACGAGTTCAATGTTTCGCAAACAATTGGTGGACGCAATACAAATTACCAAAATGATATGGCATCGGTATAGTTAACGCTATCTGATCAAATACATTCACGGCAGACTTGGAAAGAAAGTAAGACCAAGAAGACTTCAGCTCTAAACAAGCACTATTTGGAGGTCAGATACCTTCCACACTCATCCTTGACATCAAAATTTGAACAAGTACAGAATGCAATTGATATCCAGAGCTCAAAACAGTCCCAAATAGTAAAAAAAAAATTCCCAGACAAAATAGTCCGAATTAAATATAGAGTCAAACATATGCACATCAATTAACAAAGAAACCCCTTAAGTTATTGACATGATTATATCTCTTTGAACAAAAACTAAGCTCATTACAACAAAATTTCCGCCAAATAATGTATTTTGTCCTAGTTCATAATGTAGGTTTTGCCCTAATTCATATCAACTAAAAACAACGCATTCAGAAGCTAAACTCACAGATTAAGTTTGTCAATTGTTTTTAGATTATATTTACAATTGTTCGGATTTTTAAATTGGGATTATTTTGTCTAGGACTGTTTTGTCTGTTTTCGTGGAACTGTTTTGCTTGGGGCTGTTTTGTCTGGGTCTTTTTTGTCTGAGATTGTTTTGTCAGTTAGTCAGTTAGTAGTTTTTATCAAGCTAGAATGTTAAATAGGGCAACCATTTCCGTAGTTTAAAAACTTAAACTTCGTTAAGATTCGTTTCTAGTTAAGCTAAAGAAATTGGTTGTTGAGAAAGGTTTTAGGTTCTTAGAGATGTTCCGACATGCGGCAATTTGTTTTCTGTTTCTGTTTCTCTTGATTTGCAGAGGTGTATTAACGTTGAATAGATGACATTGTTTCAATCACCGAATGGTAGGCTTATGAGTTTTTAACGTTAAAATAATTGTCAACTTGATGTTTCCCAATTATTTTTCATAGTATCATTAATAAAAGATTCCTCTGACAATCTAAGAAATCCTATGAAAACTTTTTAATGTTTCCAGTTGATGATTTGCTTCAGGGTTTTGACTATGTGTATTCGAAAAAAAAGAGATTTGCCTGCACATGCTTGTCTTTTTGTAGTCTGATCTACTTCTCTCCTTAAAAACGAGTCCCGTTTAAATTTTTAATAACATTTAATGGAGGCTGAATGTTGTTTCAATTGATCAATCCGGTTTTACTTGAATTTGTCACAATGTGGGTTTTTTAAACGATTTGTAATGCTTTTCTTGAATTTTTTTGTGTTGTGGTTTTTGTTTTCTTGTCTTTCATTCTCATTGTTGACCGATATATGATCAGCTTTTTGCTGACCCACTAACACACTTTTAGATTCTTTTGGCTAATAAAGTGTGTTTTTTAACATGATTTGAACGCTAGGCAATTAAAATAACGGAGAGGTGAGGTATTTGTTTTCCAAATAATTGACGCTAAAAAGTTCAATTTTTTATGGAGTGATGTTTAATTTCATCTTTCTTTACTTATTATGCAGAAGTTTTTGCCATACTCACTGTTTAAAGATATTGCAATTGTAAAAATAATGGGATATCATTATTCAAATAATCTTAATGATTTGAAACTGCAAACCTGTTCTGCTTTTTTTAGTTTTCTTAAATCGTCGTCAAAGGTGTTGCGACCGTGGCAAAAAACATCACTTGCCACATCCCTTGGCAAGAACTTAAAGAACGATTTTCTCAACACCCATCAATTGAGTTTGTCTGCATGATGCCAGTCGCTACGGCAAATTGTAGGAGGTTGTAGGTCACTAGTTTTACAAATTTATTGAACTCTCATGACCAGCACGACTCAGAAAATGGTGTCTGAACCGGTGTATGAAGTCCAAAACAGAAATTTAATCTTTGCCTAAAATTTCGTCAAAGTTAATGTTAATCAGGTAATGTTTTTAGGAATAATTTTTTGCTTCAACGTCTATCCAGGACATCAGTTTTGTTACTCGTCAAAATTTAGCTCTCTTTTGAGAAAATTGTTTTTTCTTTTTCAGAAGTTATATTTTTGTTTTTTCCCTTAACCATAGTTTTTGTTCAGAAAATTGTTTTGGCAATTCTAGTTAACAAAAATTGATCAACTTCACTGAAAGACAATCCATCAAGAAACAATGAGAATCCCGTACTGATTTCATATTGAATTTTATTATATCTCTACTTTATTTGGTAAATAATCGGGCCGAAGGATGAGCGGGGCAGGTACATTTTGTGCGAACGCACATTACTGAGCCTCATTATTATGTTTTTCTATGACCTTTGCCAAGATACGGAACAAGGCAGCTCAGTAATGTGCGATTGCACATAAGGTTCCGACCCCGCTCATCCACAATTTTGGCATAATTGTCTACCAAATGAGGAACAGATAGAAAAACACAAAAAAATTCAAGTATTTTTCAAAAAAAAGTAGTGTATGAACCAAAAGACAGCCTCCAAAGCAAATGACTTACTGGAGTAAAAAATGATGCTTTAGATTGATGAGATATGCCGATAATAAGAAAGCGAGCAAAGACGAACGGCAAAATCCAACAACAACAAACATAAGTTACATCAAAAAATTTATGTCCGTTTCAAAAAACAAAACTTAATAACAAAGTCAAAATATCGTCAGATTAAACTGAAAATAAGCAAAATAACTTGTAATTCACCAGAAAAAAATGGTTATTCACTTGTTCATAATAAAGCTTGGTTACGATTAGACAAAAAAGAGCAGAAACTTTAAAGTTAGAAAATTCGCTGAATTAAAAAAAAAACTTCAAAAAAACTTCAAAATTACTTCAAGGTAATGAAAACCATTAGGAATCAACTTAAATAGCCCATAGGTGTAAACCTACCAATGCTTCTATAGAAGCAAATTAAGAACTGTTGATATTCAATTTTTTATGCAGTTACAAAAAGAACATCAAATAGACAACAAACTAAAAATAAATTAAAACTTTCCAGAAAATGCTTTGGAAGCCGTAAAGGCATATATTGGCCCTCAAAATGTGTTCGATTGCACCTTCATCTAAAACCAATATTGTATTATGTAGCCGCTCATTAATGAAATTGAGCAATAATTAGACAAAAGCATGCAAAATTATAAAATACTTTTTTTTCGAAAAAAATCTATTTCCAAAGACATGAAAGCCATTAATTACAAAATGAAAAATTTGAATAGGTTCGTCCACTCTTTCGAAGGAAACCCTTGAGACCTGCAATTATCCAGAATATGTCTTACGTCTATAAAAAGAGCGTCAAGTATGACAAAAATTGAAAATTCATTTTCTTTTTTTTGTGAAAAACCCGTTTGGAAGCCAGTAAATTCATAACGAATTCTCTTAAGAAATTAGATTTTGTGACACCAATCCCTTTTGACACCTTCCTTTGAAATATATTATCTGACCTCTCATTAATGAAACTAGGTAACAAAAAGACCACAAAGAAAAAAAGCAAGATTATATAATACTTGTTTTTATCGAAAAAAATTTGTTTCCAAAGACATGAAAGCCATTAATTACAAAAAGAAAAAATTGAAAAATGATCCGTTTATTCTTTCAAAAGAAGCCTTCCTTTGAAATATATTATCTGACCTCTCATTAATGAAACTAGGTAACAAAATGACCACAAAGAAAAAAAGCAAGATTATATAATACTTGTTTTTATCGAAAAAAATTTGTTTCCAAAGACATGAAAGCCATTAATTACAAAAAGAAAAAATTGAAAAATGATCCGTTTATTCTTCCAAAAGAAGCCTTCCTTTGAAATATATTATCTGACCTCTCATTAATGAAACTAGGTAACAAAAAGACCACAAAGAAAAAAAGCAAGTTTATATAATACTTGTTTTTATCGAAAAAAATTTGTTTCCAAAGACATGAAAGCCATTAATTACAAAAAGAAAAAATTGAAAAATGATCCGTTTATTCTTCCAAAAGAAGCCTTCCTTTGAAATATATTATCTGACCTCTCATTAATGAAACTAGGTAACAAAAAGACCACAAAGAAAAAAAGCAAGATTATATCATACTTGTTTTTATCGAAAAAAATTTGTTTCCAAAGACATGACAGCCATTAATTACAAAAAGAAAAAATTGAAAAATGATCCGTTTATTCTTCCAAAAGAAGCCTTAGAGACCTGCAATTATCCAGAACATGTCTTAAGTCTACAAAAAGAACGTCAAATATGACAAAAAATCAAAAATTAATTTCCTTTTTTTTTGTGAAAAACCAGTGTCGAAGCCAGTAAAGTCATTACGAATTCTTTGAAAATATTAGATTTTGTGACATTGATTCCTTTTGACACCTTCCCTAGACAAAAATAATGTCATCTTTAACCTTTAATTAACGAGACCATGTAACAAACAGACAATAAAAGAACAAAATTGCGAAGTTGAAATGATTTTTTTTTCATATTGGGAAACAATTGTTTTCATGAAAGCCATTATCTATCTTCCAATATCAGAAAGTCGGCTCATCTACTCTTCCAGGAAAGGCCAATCAAACTCGGTCATTGTACAGGACTAAAAAGACAAATTAAAAACGACAGTTAAAGACGAAAATAAAAAAATTCAATTAAATTCTACGAGAAAGTATTGTCGAAGCTATAAAGAACAACAATCTATATCATTAAGGATTTAAGTATTATCAATTGTGCGCTACTTTTAACGCCAAAAGTGTGATATATGAAATGACAATAACGTGATAATTTGACAAAACTAGTAAACATGAAAAATGGGCAAATACCAAAAATTAAAAAAAAATGTGAAATCTATTAGTATCAAAGCCAGAATACCATAACTTAAGGCGTAAACCGCAATAACGACTAAATTTGACTTCAGCAGTAAGAAGGAGCACTCTTTGATTGCTGACACTAAGCTACAAGTTTACAAAATTAAGACAAAAATGGAGGCAGAGTTCAATAAGACTTTTTTTATTTTAAACTCAGACATTTTAAAAGTCAAAACGACAAAAAGCTTTCAAAAAAATCAACTAGATAATTTAAATTTGAGCTAATTAGGAAGCCAATAGGACCTATCACTAGTGAGCTTTGGTTTGAAATGTTCGCAATTTTTTTTTATAGAAAACCGACTGACGACAATCGGAATTATTTTTGGATTGTAACGGTCCAAGATTGGTACAAAACTAGTCCTGCTAATGCTGATTGTCCTTTAGGAATTTTTTATTTTGGGAATGTCATTGATATAGATATTTTGTTAGTTAAAAATTCAAAAATATTAATGCGTTTTTGATAATCAACGAATAAAGTTAGCAAAAAACGGCAAAGTTTTACAGAGCACTCTCAACGGAAGTTGAAGTGGAATGAGTCCCCTTTTCAGTCTACAAAGATTGTGTTAGTGGTGTTTGGGTGTGCAATTCCTGCAAATTTAATCAGAGTGGACTAAAGAAACTTATTTCATGCTGTTTTTGATGAAAAATTTGAATTTTGTGAAATATTTGGCCGGAATTTGTGACAAAAAAATTCAATGAAAAAGCCGACAATATATTTTGTCTTTAAGCGCAAATTCAAAAACATGTTCTTGAAAAAAATTATTAAATTTTATCAAAATTGGCGAAATTTTAGTCAAAAATTTCGAAAAAATTGAATGAAATCAACGGAATTCTTTCTATTTTCTCGAAAGTTTAAACCTTGATATCTTCCTGTCAAAAACGAAAATCAAAAAAATCTTTTTAATTCCATATTCTACGCTGGAAAAGCTTTCTAATGATACCAGTCTCAACTCTCTACGATGAATATATCGATCGGCCAAAATTGACTGAACAAAAAAACCCATTTGAGTATATAGTTCCTCCCCCCCCCCCCCGCAAGAGGGGTCGGAACAATAAATGAAATCGTGACGCTTCCCTACTTTCTCGAAAAAGTCGACAGTATTAACAATTTTATTCAAGTAACCGTTTTTCTGTTTTCTAAAAAGTTATGTAACTTCTTGTGAAAATGTAAGTCTATGTTTCTTTTCGTTTTGTTAGAATGTAAAAAGAAAAATAAAATTTGTTTAATTTTTGATCAAGCTGTAAATAAACCGACAAAAGAACAATTTAGGTTGCCTTCGCAACTCAATAAAGATGATGAAATATTCACACTTGCCGTTTATTTGTTCACCTCCCCGGAGGTGCGGTTTAGCAGAAACGTGAAATGATTTTTGTTTATTCAAATCTCACACAGAGTGAGCCAATCAAAAGATTTTTGAAATTAAGGTTTAATCAGGTGTTGGGTTATGTTTATTTTTGTTTATTTTTATTCTTGCATAATTACACCATAGATACAGCATCATTTAACAGTTGAACAATTTCATGATATTGTTTTCCTAAAACCAGTGCGATATTCATCTCGGAATTTCAAGGAAAAAGAGGAAATAATGATTATAGGGCCAATTATGCAACAACGAGGAAGTGCTCAAACCTTAAAAGGAAATAAAATCATTGAATTATTAAGCAGTGTACCGGGAAATTGTTTCAACGTCCATGACTCTGAACAGACTAATAGATTCTTTGAAAGGAGAATGCTACTGTTTACAATTCAGACCACTCAAAAATCTTACCTTCTCATTAGCAATTTGAAGAAATCTTCTTTAGAAAACATTAAAAACTATATAAGTACCATAGGTACCATTAAAGGGATTGTTAAAAAGGGGAAATTTTTTGGGCGATCGCTTCTATCACGCCGCAAAAAGTACACGTATATAGAGTAAATTTCGAAAATGTCGCTATGTTTACAGCCCATATTTTAAGATTAGAGTTGTCTTGCGTCTTGAGCTGACAGCGATGGTGAAGTCACTCGTTCAAGTTTGCTCAAAATTGGAAATATTCGTAACTACTAACCGCGATCATTATTTTGAAACAAGCGTGAAAATAATTCACATTTTGTTTGTTCTTTTTATCATCGCCCATGGTCACTGTTGTTCACTTTAGCCTCCTGCCCAAAGTTCAGGTATCTAGTTTCGGCAATCTGCTAACAACGTGTCAATTAGACCGATATGAAAAGACACCTACCCGTAATAAAAATTATTTCTCAAAACGGGCTCTGATTTAATAACTAAGTTAATTCCAAGGTTTGGATCTACTTGCAAAATTTTGAGCAGAACTATTTGGTGAAAATTGATTTCACCCTAGTTTAGAAGACCAAACAAAAACGAAAAAAATTGTTCTGCATTTAAACGTAAGAGATCGTCAGTATGCTCGGTAAAAAAAACTGTCGGTTTTTTCCATTGGAAAATTTGATTTTTCTTCATATAATGTAGTCAAACGTTATCATACGACTTCTTTGCAGGAATTTCAAACGCTCTTCTTGGAAAAAATTCTGAAAGAATGTGCAAGTTCATTGAAGTACAAATTTCTTGATTAGTTTTGAATTCAAAAATGTAATTTACTTGTTGAATATTGATCGAAAACCTGTTGATTAATTCGCATTTACTGAGTTTTGACATAGGTTATTGTAGTTTGCAAGCAAAATTTTTGACGGTTTGTTGCGCTTCAAAAGCTCCAATGCCGATCTTATTGTCCGGCCTGCTTCTCAGACCTGGTGTTTAAAAATCCTGGTGTTTCCCTAAAAGATACCGAATCTGTCTTAAGTTTAAAAACGACGATATCGAATCTTTCTTATGTTAAATAGCGAACAAAAACGACGATGCCGCCAAAAAAATCATAGGAAATTTTGTCATTTTTGGCTAGAAGAAGACAACGATACCGACGATTTCTTATGTTTGAAAAGAAAAAGCAAGGGGACTCTCAGCAAGGGGACTCTTTGTGAAAATGAGCGACAAAATTCACGTATTTTGCCAATGTTTCTATCGCCACTGTTATAGCGCTCTCATTTAACTGTGGGTTATATTGACGCGAAGTGAAACAATTTGACGAGGTATTGTCACAGTTGATAACAGAACCCCTTAAGAAACAAAAATTTCGAAGATGTAAGTCTTGTGGCGTAATGTTAAAAGAACGAAATGATGTTACACAGTGTCAGTACAAATTAGGACGTTGATGAAAGAAACCGTCAAAGTCTGTCGTCAGTTCAAATTGTTATGACCCAAGTTGAACCAAGACATTTACATTTCTTGATTCCTGCAGAAAAAGTCATCTTGGAACATTTTCAATGATGTAAATGTTACTTGGCAAGATTCATGCAAATCAGCCTAGTATCTTGCAAGATTTTTGAAATTGAAATTCAGAAGGCTCAAAAATAGTTCAAATCAACGGTTGTTTTGCAATTTTGATTGCACGACGCCCCCTGGTGCGCTCATTTAGGGCGCGGATCTCAGTCTGAAATTTGCTAAATTAACCTTTTTCTTGCAAGATATTGCAAAATAGCCATCTGATTTGCAATAACCGTGAAACGAATCCATTCAATTCACAAAAATCTTGCAAGTCAATTATCGTAATTGCAAGAATCGTGTCAGAAAACTGCCCTATTTTCACTGCGCATTACCAATGTCATGATAATATTTACACATCTATCTGATCTGTGCTCTTTTGCAATGTACTTATACTTATTTAAGTTAAGAAAACGAATGGGTGAAGAATAATTCTACTATCAGCTAGGTCTACAACAGAAAGGACATTATCTGACTGGTTCGAAAAGCACGGAGAAATTATTGTACGGTAGAGCAAGAAGAAAACAGCCTGAAAGCAGCGAATTTTTTAACCGCAAAGTATTATTCCATTATTTTCTAGCAATTTCGGTTAATTTTGGCATTAAATAAGTTTCGCAGCAAACAGAATCAGAAATTCAATCAATTAGAGAAACAATTCAGATTTCAAACGGCCTTTACTTGAACTGCAGTAATCAATATGATAACCTTGCGTTCAATTAGACCCTAAATCGCCAGATTTTGGGAAAATAAATCTCATGACCCACTATGATGATCATCGGAATGGACACAGTAAATTAAGAAAAGAGATACCAATTGACAGAGTGATTTTCTTATGAAAAAATGAAAAGTTGCTTACAAAATTATACTCACGGCTGCTTGTAAGCAAAATGACAGTGAGCATGATACTCATGAGAATTTACATTTGATCTAATGAACTGATATCATCTCTGGTTGAACGCCGCATAACCCTATATTATAAACAACATCAAAACATGTATGATCTATTTGGTATCTTTGGTATATTATAGAAAATGAAGCAGAAAAACAATTTTATCATTGCGCGGCTATTCATTTTTTCAGATTTGTTAGTCTGTCTGTATCTTGATTTTTTTAATACTGGTTTCCAATGTCAGTATAAAATACATCAAACTTTATAATCAATTATGTGAACACCATGTGAGCACAAAATAGCTAAGGAAAATTTATTCCAATAAAATCGGTGAAAATTGGCCTGTCAAACATTCAATTGTCTCCTTTTGCGAACAAGGGCGATAGGTTGATTCCTTAAATAAGTTGGAAAACAATTTCGAAAAATTATTCTGGCTAAAATAGAAGAAATTATCCAAAGAAAAGGTATACAAAAAGGGTCAAGCTTTTACATCTTCTGCAGGAACCATTTAAAATAGATAGCAATAAAATTTAAAGGCTCCTGTACTTCGGGAGGATGGTCGGTTGACGCCAAAACACTTTCTTTTGACCTTTCATTCTTTCAGCTCTTTGAGCACCTTTGAGAACTTTTCTTTTGTTTTTTAGTAGTCAACTGCCTCCACTTGAGTTTAGCAGTTGAATGTTTTGAATGAAAGAGAAGTTTAGATCACGCAAAAAAAATTCAAGGGCGTAACACTCACTTGAATGGTCAAAACGATCAAGCAAAAATTTTGCAGAGGGAATACAGACGGTAAAAACCGGAAACAACTTGAAGAATCGTACAAAATAAATAGCCTTCCCTAAAATAAGAAATAACAAAAAAAAATAATGACGGGAAAATTATTAGCCAAATGAAAATAGACATTGTTTTTAAAAAAAAGCAGACCACTTTTAGTTTTGGGGGTGGGTGCGCGTAGGGAGGGGCTGTTAGGGGCATGGGGATGTATGCAGGTTTCGGGTTTAGATATGTGATGGGGTTAGTTGGGGGGGGGGGGGTTCGGTCGTAAGGTAGGGCGCGCGGGTAGGATGGGATGTCTGTATTTTGAATAGAGAGAAGTGTCTAATAGTGGAAGAAAACTTCTTAAAAATCTGCAATGTTCCCATAAAGACAGAAATCAAATTTCGAAAACTAAAGTTGAGGTCTTGCACAAACTTTCTTTAGCTAAAAACCTGTAGAATATGAATACTCCTCTTCGAGTCGTAAAAACCAACACATTTACAATAAATGCTGCAAACTTCGTTCGAGGGCTAATTATCTCTCGTAACACTTCTAATGATCACTTATATTTTGTATTGATCACTTCTAAATGATCTTTTGAAAAAAACTTTACAAAAGACAAATCAGGCAACCAAGCATCAAGCTTTAACATTTTTACCGCAACGAAATGTTAAAATGTAATATCAGTGGTCTCCCCTAAAACAGCAGCAAAAAAATAGTACACAATTGTTTGTAAATAAATTGAATTAAAAAGACAATGGTCCTTTTTTAAAAAAATATTTGGGACACTAATTTAAGAATTATGTAAAATAAAATCTGTCCCCTAATTGAGGAATCAAACGCAGCATCGTTGACATTGATGCAATCCAAAAAAAAACTTCGTAAAAATTATTTTCTTCAACGGAAACTAAGTTGAAACAATAAAATCATGTTCAAATAAGCCAAGAATCTGGCAATTAATGAAGTCGCGCCTGATTATGTAAAAACTTGTATCTATGTCTGATTAAGAAACCAACAAAACACGTTGGTTTTATTGTGCTTTTGATGATTTTATTGTGCTTCTAATGATTTCTCAGTGCTTTTCAATTCCCAGTTGACTACTTCAAATCAATACAGTCCAGATGCAGGTAAAATAAGCAATGCTGCTGATTAAGCTGCGCAACCGATCAAAGCAAAAATGTACCCAGGTTGAGGACTCAGACTGAAAGACCATATGGCCAGACTGTCCCAGACACAAAGTACCTATGACCAGACCAAATTAGTGCGCTCGAAATTTAAAAATTTTTGCGTTCATGTCCAGGCTTTCCTCCTTTCAAAAACACCTATATCCATCCAGACTTTCGTGCGTTCATTTTTCTTTCCAGACCGTGTATTTTTCAACGCACGACGCCCCATGGGTCATTTTGGTCTGGACATATCAATTATCGGTCTGACACCTCAAATTGGGTAAGCATAGTTCAATTGATCAAAAGAAAAGAATTAATTCATTTATTCTGTCATGAAAATATACATCAAAAGTGAAAATCGCCTACGAAGTGGTGCTAATTTGCACTCGAATTTGCAAGAAACTGAAACTTCTCGAATGCAAGATTTTCCTATATACAGTGCCAGATTTTTAAAGAGAAAAATACGCGTTTCAAATAAGGTTACGCGACACTGCAAAAGTCAATTAAAAAATCTGGCTGAGCATCTCAAAAGCTTTGCGGTTTAGGTCCACTGCCAGATCTAATCATTGACTTCATGACATGAAAATAACCTAGGTGAGAAATGCAACATGACACCTGGACTGTAGTGATTGTTTATCGGAGAAGCGGGGCAGTGAGGAACAAAATAAGGATTAGCCAATTTTACTAACTATAATTGGGTCAATTTGCTAGGAACCATTTTAAAATCAGATTTCAGTTAATGAGTCAATCAGATCTTCTTAATTACAGGCTTTGACCTGTCTCGAGTCACAGACGGCTTTCTCAGCTTCACTTTCGCAAAAGGGTTGTCTCGATCAGAACCCTCTGAATCATCATTGCCCATCAGGTGGTTGGGTCCTCCCATAGGGGGAGGTGGGGGAGGGGGAGGGGCGGCGGCTGGAGTCATCATCATGAGAGGGGGTGCAGGTGGCGGAGGAGGGGGAGGTGCGGGAGCGCCCATTGACGACTGCGGTTGGTGGAAGGGAGGATCGGGTCGTTCCTGTAATATGACTGTTCTGCCGTCCTACAAAAGGAGGCGGAGGGTTGAATTTTTTTAAATTTTTACGGATATAATTTAGCAAATAAAATAAATAAAATATTTTACGGAAGTATTTCCCTTTCCCTGGTAAACTATGTGTGAACATAATAGCGCGTTTTTGATTTAATGATTGCTGGTATAGTAGCTTTGATAAGAGGAAAGACACTATCCATTAACATAATACATGCCATTATTATTTGAAGGTTGAGAGAGAACAACCTAATGTAAATTGTGCATAAGATCAGCTTGACATAGATTGACAAGATGCTCTACTTATTCAATGTATACTTGGCTAGAAAAAAGAAGCCATAAGGAGCCAGAAAGAGCGTGAGAACTGGTTATAAGAGAGGCTCAAGTTCAAGAGCTTAAGACCTTTTGGTGTAAATGGGTAGCACACTAGGCTTGCAAGTCGAGATACTGGTTCGAATCCAGTACTGGTCTATTTTCACACTAGTTGCACCTGCATAGACCCCCTTACAATTATGAGGGCTTGAAAGTATCAAACACAAATAATATTATAATTCTACAGCGGGAAACGATACATTTCCCATTTTTAACTGCCAAAGTTGCTGACGCTTGAGATTGTTGGGAGCCGTTTGAGAAATTACCACTCACAGATTACTATACCAGCCAGTGTTTTAAGAATTAGGGGCATGAAGTCGTGTGTCCAAATAATTACATGTCTAAAAATTTTCAGGAAAGATAGTATTGGCACTTATTATAAGCACGCACGAACTACCTGGTGAGAAATATGTTCCTTCATGTCCCTTCCATGGTAGTCGGGTGCTGGGAATTGTCCACCACTTCCACCACTTCCACCTGCTCCGCCTGTGTTGCGATTGGAAGCAGAATCGTTGCTTCCTCCATACTCGGATAGTCGTTCATACTCGTGTTCATGCTCTGCTGAGTCGGATCCAGGCACTGCTTGAGTGAACGATAGCGGGAACCAACCTTGCCTGAAAAATGGCTTTTTCAAAATAAATATTTTGCGGTATTTACTCACCAGTTACAAAGAAAAGAGCGGAAGCTGTTAGAAAAGGATTTTAACGAAAGGTTTAATCTTCTCTTGATAAGGGTGGAAAAGGTGGTAAATTTAAATGGATTTTCTTTGCTTAGGTTTAATACACTGCTAAGACTTTTTTGAACATTTCCCAAGTCATTTCGTTTCACATGAATGCTGAAAGCGAGTTCAATGGAATCTTTATAAAAAATACTCCCCAATTTCCTACCTGTTAGTTCGTCTATTGAGTCCATACTGCCACCCTTTGTGTGGGGGTGCCTTGTGAAGAACCTGAAGAATATCTCCAGCCTTGAACTCCAGCTGGATTGTGTCTCCTTGTTTGGGTGTGAATGGATGGGTGGCTTTCACTGCATTCAGCGACAATTTTCCACTTACTGGAGCTGAGGATCCTGCTCAAGAAAATATGTTTATCGGGAAAACAACTAGTCGAAAAAGACATCTTTCTAATACGAAATTTTGAAAACTATATTTCAAAGTTATCAAAACCGATCCGGAATTTTAAATTAATGACCGAGTTGTTCACGAAGTTTTTGATAAAAGCTGAATGAAATTGAACGACCTCTAAATTGTGTTAACCTTTCAAATTTCTTTCTCTGCTTCGAGATTTTGATCTCAGCCCATGATGTGCCCGTTCCCCTCGTTTTCTGTGCTTCCCGTGGGTAACCCTCAATTCCCCAGGTGTGCCTTGTTCGTCTAACTTTGAATTGCTACTAGTTGTACTGTAGATCTGCTTCGGGTTGTTCACTCCGATCGCAGCAGATCGGTTTTCGGACTTTGGAACCCCGGCTCGCTTGTCTTTGCTGGATCGTACGTGCTGGTTCCGCTGGAACTGGTTTGGCGTCTTTTTTGGGGCCTTGTCCCGTCTCTTGCTGACGCGTAGGGTGTTTGTTTCAGCTTTGCTTGGGCCCGGTTCATTGCTGGCTACACAAAAAATTTGTTGAAAAATTTGTTGAATAAGTGCCCAGATTTTCGGATTTTTAATAAGAAGTTTATATCAAATGAATTTTGTGAAAGTCTTAAGAATCCATTATTCACTTCCTTAATTGAGAACTTGTATAACCCAGTGAAACAAAACTAGATACATCTTGATAAGTAACACTAAAAACATGATAAATCTTGCCAAGATCTTGACATGGCACTTGCTTTGTTTTATTATATTGAGGCGACATAATCGAACAGCAATTGGAGTCTCTGTGTTATTCTCCTCACGCATTTGCGTTGCTTTGCACATCATACACCATTTCTTATTAGTTTTTGTTAGAGCAGAATTTCCAATATCGAATGAAAAAGTAAATTTGTGGACTAAGTTGCAGAGTTCCTTTTCACTGAAACAGGGCTCATCAACTTAACGCATAAAAATGATTTTTCATTCGATATTGGAAAGTCTGCTATAATAAACACAACTAAGAAATGGTGTATGATGTGCAAAGCTGAGAAAATGCTTCAATATTGGCGTTGATGGTTGACAAGAACAAAATTTCGTCAAACGATCATTTTTACGTGCTTCAAGTTCAATTTCGTAGCATCCTTTTAATCAGTTCCTGTCCCCAAACCTGTCACCATCCTTACGCACATTCTGAAGGTGAGCACCATCAGGTAAAAAGATGACTATTTATCAAACAAATGGATGTATAACTGTCAAAAATAAAAATAACAAAACTTTGCGTATGATCAGTGTGTCATCCTAAAATTTATTCAGTACAGTGCTCAAAAATCAATTTACAGAATTTTAGAAGTTCTCCTTGAGGACCGTTTCAATTTTGGAGAACTTTATGACGACATTATTTTTTTGCCTGCGAAGAAATAAACCCGCAGCTGAATTTGACATTCGACTGACGAAAAAACTGACGGCGTGCCATAAACTTTTAAAACCCGATTAAGTTTTCAGGTTGTCAAAAAAAACATATTAGCCTCATAAGCAGCATGCTCGAAACAATCGGTCACCAACAGAAAACATAGCAACAAAAAACAAATTTTCTTAGGATTTCTTAGGATTGTTTTCGAATATGGATTAAAACACAAAACGTCAATGAAATTTTATTTTGAATTTCCTGTGATATTCCTTGAAAAACTTCAATTTTGAGTTTTTAAGTCAAATTTTAGGTTAATTTTCTACTCCGATATACAACAAAACAAACAATTTTCCGTCTGGTTCTTAATTGCTTAAATTTTTTTTTTAAATCTGTGTTCAATAGTTGACTGAAGAATTTCCAAGTCGACGTGCCAGACAGAAGTGATTTCCGATCAGACTTAAGCCGATCGAACATTTTGTGTTTCCTTACCAAAACTATAGCGTCTGAAAATTGAATTGAGCTCAAAAATTTTTTGACAATAGTCTGGTTTTGCTCTAAACAGAGGTCACTTGCGACTGGCTTGATCTGATCCGATATGGATTCAAGTGAACGTCAGTTTGATCAGTCTGATCAGACAAATTTTCGAGCGCAATTTGATTTGATCAAAAACCATTTCAAGTACATTCCTTTCTATTAAATTTTTATAAAAAATTTTGAATAAGAGACGTTGTCACAGATAAAAGGCAGCAATGAAGAAGCTTTCTGATTAGCGGCTCATCTAGAATCTGAAGGATATGACCAAAATAAAGTGGTTCAACTGATAGCAACTGGCGGCCCATTATAAGTAATTTTGGGCAACAGCAGATTAAGACGATTTTGTAGAAAGCTACCTTAGTTTATCTTTAGGATCAGAAACATGCACTAATGGTGTAACTGCTGCTCTCCTATCAAAGTCAAGGAAAACTTTACACAGCCCAGTTCGTTTCAGCGGTTTCAAATCTGTCCGGATATTTTGTTTTTGCAGTTAACTTTTGTGAACTGTATTATTCGCTATACTGTAGATTACCGTTGCATTACTTGTTAATCTAATAACTAATTGCTCACTTTTGCTGTATAACAAACTTGTCTCTCTCAAAATAACAAAATATTACAAATTGAAAAAATCAAGTTTTTTGTTGAGTTTCTGTTAATAACACAATTTATAAACCAGTTATAGGAATTTCGTTTCAAACAAATTGTAGCCCTGTAACTTGGCGATAATTATGCAAAGTTTCAACCTGCTACAGTTACTCTTACTTAGGAACTTTGTTCTTCAGAACGAAATTTTTTTGAGAATATCAAGGTTAATTCTCTTTTCGGCAAATCCAAGTTAAGATAAAATTGTACAATCACCAATATGTTCTAACGAAAAATAACACGATTACAATAAAATTACCGCTCAAGAAAGTGTGTTTCAATACGCACAGTATGTCAGTTTAATAAGACAATATTAACGAGTTTCCACTGATTTTTGGTAGTTTTTTCAAGATCTATTTATACTGCCGTACATGTCAAAATTGCATCTCCAATTGGTTGTAGATCACTATGTTGTAAGATTCTCTGAATACCCTGAGTTCGGAGTTTGATATACCTTATACGGTGTCCCGCACTCTCTGAATTGTTATAAAAATTGCAAGATTCATCGAATCTGTCTTATCAAGTTGGGATCTCTTACTCCATTTGAGCTCTATTTGTGTGATTATGAACACTTGAATACGTTGCAATAATAGTGTAGTTCGAGTTTGAGTTTCAGTTTAACTTCATGTATGACAATTGCGTACTAATAAGAGTTACTAAATATAGATGTTGAACAAAGTGAACATATCCGTATGGCTTCGCTAGAATGTATCAATAAATTTTGCTTGTCATGCTATTCTAGCCTTGCTGATTGAAATTGCCATGAAGCGTTATTCAATTTGGTTGTTGAATTAATATGCTCAGCTACCACAAATGGCATAATAAACAAATTATTTTTCGACACTTTAATTTTCTCTTCATTAACAATACTCCAAGAATTGGTTTTCCCTCAGTTGAATATATTGCTTTAAACTTCCATTTTTTATTGAATATACTATCATCATATTTAGATATATGTTCATAATTACAACTTTTCTCTAATCAGGTTGTTACGAGCGCACTTGAGTCTGATTAAAGGCATTTTTAAGGGCGTTTGAGTCTTATTAGATGCAATTTTAAGCGCACACTAGTATAATCGAGCGCGCATTAGTCTGGTCAGAGAGCACTTCCGTCTGTCATCTCAACCTGAATTCATCGTTATCAAAAATGTCGGGCAATGAGATAAGTTTGACGTTCAGTTGAAATTATTTTTAGCTCTTGTGAAGAAAATATGAATTAATTTAACAAAACCATTTCAAGCACACATAAATCAAAACAGCGAGACTGCCTGCACAGTAAAATAAAGCATTTTTTTGATAAAATCAATGAAAAGTATATTTTTAACAATAGCCAATTTTGTCCTGTAAAAGAAATAGTTTTTGACAGAAGAGCTTCTAGAGAAAGAATATTATCAGTTGTGTTTGTTTTTTATTGTCATGTACAGAATGAACACGGCAGCAGAGCTTTGTTGTTGAATAACTATGAGAGGACAATAACAACACTCAAATCATGTTTTTTTAATCAACTCTCCGTTCTAGTAGCTGTCTAATTTAATACAAATTTCTCATACTGTTCTTTTAAGTAGGGTGAAAACCGGAAACACGGAAGTAGGGTGAAAACCGAAAACATCTTTAAAACGAAAACAGTGACGAGTCTCCAATCATACTCTAATCGAAAATCCAATGTTTGAGTGTTCATCGAGCGATTACTTCATCAAAAGGTTTTTCTCAGACAAAAAAACGCATCTAGTTTCATTTCTCGCAGAAGTCCAAAAAACGTCATTATGTTTTAATAGTTTTGGCAAAAAGGCACAATTTAGAGATAAGCCTCGCATTCTGACTCGGAACTTTCTCAACAACAGGTGCGCATAAAAGAACTCAAGACCCTGTACCTTTCTGAAGCGCGGACAAAGATGGATCTGAAATGACCATGCTGGGCGGGAGTTGTTTCCTCTGTTTCTGAATGGACATCTGTTGCCTCCTACGCATACTACTTCTTGGCTTCCGAATCAACACTTTCATCTTAGGCAAACTGCCTGCTTCACTCCCTAAAACACATAACAATATTCATCACGTGAACATAGTTTGCAGGTTCCTGGGCCAATTTTTCACCCTTATTCCACCCTTAGTTAGCGGGGATCAGGGTGTATTGCGTATTCCGCTCCAATTTATCGGGGAAAAATTGTAACAGTGTAATTTTAAAAATTGCACTGTATTTATACTCTTTTCTCTTCTCTTTTCACACTCTTTGCTGAGATTGTAATTTAGTGTTGATTGATAAAAAATTCAACTCTTACACAATTACCTTTATGACCAAACTGAAACCTGTAAAGCCAGTAGCAGGTGGCGCAATGGATAATGCACAAAGTGAAAGTAACATGTCCGACTGAGGGAAGATGGGGGATTAATGCGCACTACCTCCTTCCAATTTTATTTTTTAAAATTATACTCTTATAATTACACTCTTCCATCCTTAATGAAGCGAAATAGGGGTATAATTGTTCTTTATTTTTACACTCTTTGCAGTCTTTTCCCCGTTGTTTCCGGGGAAAATCCTCAGCCCGGGTTGATATCAAGTTGACACAGTTCCTTCTACTACGTATGTGAATAAAACAACACTGGTTTGAAAGCTGATTATGATTTGTGTGCTCTCGAGTGAGAGACCGGATTAGCCATTGGAGACTTAGAGGTCATGTACTATTTTGACAAAAGGTTTGTTAAACAAGTTAACTGAATAAAATTCATATTATGGAGCACTGACTTGATAAATCAAGAAGCCTGAACATTTTTTGAAAAAAAAGTCAGAAATGAAATTTCTCCGACAGCATAATTTTTGTACATGGAAGTTCTTTGATAACTACTCCTCCGTAAAACAACAAACCTATCCTGTTTTGGTTTCTTCATAAGACCATTATTGATCTTAAATATACTAAAATTATTGCAGCTCGCAGCTCGCAAATAAAATTATTGAAAACCCCATTTTACCCTCGGCGTTCTCTCTGATTATGATCCTCCTATCCTCACGGCCCATTGTGCCCACCGGATCTGCTGCACTTCCCTTTTTTCCCTTCTTCTTTCCCCCAGATCGACTTCCACTCTCAAGGTCTCCCTGTTGCCCACTGGGTCGAGGCTTCTTTCCCTTCCCTTTTCCACTCGATTGGGACGATTTGCTGCTTTTGCTGTCACTGCTACTGCTGCTACTCGAACTGCTGCTGGAACTGTTGCTGGAACTGCTCGAGTCCCGACTGCTCACATTTGTAAATTCACGCGAGACTACTCGACTGTGCGGAACACCACGCCGAAACTCAAACTCCTGAAAATTGACAGTCATTCATGAAATTTCAGAGGATTCCCGAGATAACGCCAAGCCACTATCATTACTGGGCAATTTTAATATGAGTACTGAATAAGAGAATTGATGATGCCGCTGATAAGGATTAGCAGTTTTTATTTGGCGTTGACCAACGCTTGTTGAGAGCAAGAAACGTCTAACACAGTTCAGAAGATGCCAAAAATTACAATATGCACTCTCAACATTTGCCTATCTTTTCGCAATCCTCAAACGTTTTACTTTTAATCTCATCAATCAAGCCTACGTTGGTCAAGAAGAGCTCCCATTGAAACCTTGTCAAGCTTATATTAGATAGATCCACAATTTGAAAAGAACTTTTGACTTTATGTGCAATCTTAGTAAAGATAATGCACTGATAACAATACAGTTTAAAAAACACTGGTTGAAATTATGAACCACTTCCAAAACTTTTTGATCTATTGAAGGTATGGCCTCACGCATTAGGCTTAATTTCAAATTGTGAGGAACGGTTTCGATCCCAGTACTGGTCACCTTACAAATTTGCAGGGCCTAAATTGACCAATAAAGAAAAAATTGAAGATGGATCATGCAAACGCAAAATTTTTCTATTGCAATCCATGTAGAAGTGCTGTGGTCATCACCAACGGAACTCCAAGAAGCGCTCCCGAGAATTATTTTTCCTGAAGGACAATATTTGTCGATAATTACTATGTTCTGAAATAAAGCGCAAAAGTTTGTCTTTTTTTATTGGCTGGATCGCCTGACTACGTTATACAGCCTATAGTGACATTTTGTTCACGTAAATTTTTAATAAATTATTACATGAAATGAAAATGAACTTTCAAAATACGATTACAAGACATCAAAATGAAAATTATACATAGATTATTTAAACACAAGAGGTGTTTCGACAATTTCCATGTTTCTTATCTTTTTATGAGCTTCTTATGCTTACTGAGAAAATATTTTTGATCTTAGTAGATTCCCTAAAATTCCTGTAAAAAACAAAATCTGATTAAAAAACAAAAATATGATTATTAAGAGCATGATGCACAATGATTACTAAAAAAAATTTTATGTTGTTCACCCAGGGCATAACAATTTCATACATAAAAAGCGCTTAAATAGCGCATTCCTTGCAGAAATTTACTCTACGTTTATTCTAGCTGATTTTTAATTTAAATTTACAAACATTTTTCTTTTCAAAGTTTGCTTTAATTTTATCATTTCAATTTTTCAACTGCAACAAAAATTCTTGCATTTATTTTTCTTGAATTTTTAATAGCGCTTATGTTTAAGCTGTTTCAGTTTTGTTGCAAAACTGAGTTTAAATGAAGTTGTCCCAAAATTACATGTGGTTGGTTTCTTGTGTTGCTCCATTGCCTAAGGATGTCTGAATCAC
The DNA here is from genome assembly GCF_964194025.1 of Convolutriloba macropyga. NCBI lineage: Eukaryota > Metazoa > Xenacoelomorpha > Acoela > Convolutidae > Convolutriloba > Convolutriloba macropyga. The sequence continues at coordinate 23,097 of NW_027450958.1, forward strand.
TTTACGCTTAAGTAAAACAAAGAAGCAGTTTCGATTGAAAATTAGCTGAAGCTGTTATCTCAATCAAACATCTTTTAAACTGTGAGGCGAGGTTGGTATAATTATTATACTCAAGACGTCAGAAAATCGGGTGTTTTTTTGTTCCTATTAACAGTTGTATAAATTAAGCCACTGTCGGGCTGATTAAAAAAATTACTGTTGTTGTTTTACATTTGCACTTGTGTAATATCATTTTTCTTTGTAAATTATTAAACAGAAGTAAGGTTTCGCATTTTTTGTAATTCCATTGTAATTTATTTGGTCGATGAATCTGAAAGATTCAGTGCCCTTCTATCTGATTTGTTCAAAAACCTCAGAGAACCCGGGGTACGATTTCATCGGTCACTAAAACATCGAGGCAGAGAGCTTAGTAAGAAATATTGAACTTATAATATCATTTTTTTTTCTAATTCCAATTTTTAATAACAATCATTTCAGTTGGTCTTGAACAACGCTTGTTCAGCTAAACAAACGTCTGGCACAGTTCAGAAGATGCCAAAAACTACCATAAGCACTCTTAACTTTTGCCTATCGTTCTTACGTCTTTTCGTTCAAACAGTTGATATTTTAATCCCATGTTAGATTGAGGTAGTTTCATATCAAGTGACATGAGCCGCTGAGGCATGGCAATGGCACGCGGGGCATTGCCAAATGCACTGACTAAATATTATGCTAAAAATTCATTCTGGTAAGTTCAACATTAGGATGAAATATTGGTTATAATTTGGGTATTTTGTCTTGACACCGGCTGCTTTATTATCGGAGACGAAGATGTTTGGTTTAATTCAAGTCCTTTTTATTTTTAGAAACAGAACTTTTCTTTCACTAATCTGCAAAATTGTACTCTCAACTTCAATTTCAAAGCACAGATAAAGTTGCGTTGGGTAATTTTACAGTTAGAATTTTAACCATAGACATAACTTATAAATTTCTTTAGTTTTTCTATTACCTCATTCTCCTCATTACCCCTTTCTCTCACCTGGGGGGTGGCGACTGCGCGTCGACACGCCGAGTAACATTTAGTTGCTGGAGTTACCTTTACAGTATAGTTGCCTGTGCAAACGCAAAATTTTTCTATTGCAATCCATGTAGAAGTGCTTTGGTCATCACCAACGGAACTCAGAGAAGCGCTCCAGAGAATTATTTTTCCTGAAGGACAATATTTGTCGATAATTACTATGTTCTGAAATAAAGCGCAAAAGTTTGTCTTTTTTTATTGGCTGGATCGCCTGACTACGTTATACAGCCTATAGTGACATTTTGTTCACGTAAATTTTTAATAAATTATTACATGAAATGAAAATGAACTTTCAAAATACGATTACAAGACATCAAAATGAAAATTATACATAGATTATTTAAACACAAGAGGTGTTTCGACAATTTCCATGTTTCTTATCTTTTTATGAGCTTCTTATGCTTACTGAGAAAATATTTTTGATCTTAGTAGATTCCCTAAAATTCCTGTAAAAAACAAAATCTGATTAAAAAACAAAAATATGATTATTAAGAGCATGATGCACAATGATTACTAAAAAAATTTTATGTTGTTCACCCAGGGCATAACAATTTCATACATAAAAAGCGCTTAAATAGCGCATTCCTTGCAGAAATTTACTCTACGTTTATTCTAGCTGATTTTTAATTTAAATTTACAAACATTTTTCTTTTCAAAGTTTGCTTTAATTTTATCATTTCAATTTTTCAACTGCAACAAAAATTCTTGCATTTATTTTTCTTGAATTTTTAATAGCGCTTATGTTTAAGCTGTTTCAGTTTTGTTGCAAAACTGAGTTTAAATGAAGTTGTCCCAAAATTACATGTGGTTGGTTTCTTGTGTTGCTCCATTGCCTAAGGATGTCTGAATCACTTTACGCTTAAGTAAAACAAAGAAGCAGTTTCGATTGAAAATTAGCTGAAGCTGTTATCTCAATCAAACATCTTTTAAACTGTGAGGCGGGGTTGGTATAATTATTATACTCAAGACGTCAGAAAATCGGGTGTTTTTTGTTCCTATTAACAGTTGTATAAATTAAGCCACTGTCGGGCTGATTAAAAAAATTACTGTTGTTGTTTTACATTTGCACTTGTGTAATATCATTTTTCTTTGTAAATTAATTAAACAGAAGTAAGGTTTCGCATTTTTTGTAATTCCATTGTAATTTACTTGGTCGATGAATCTGAAAGATTCAGTGCCCTTCTATCTGATTTGTTAAAAAACCTCAGAGAACCCGGGGTACGATTTCATCGGTCACTAAAACATCGAGGCAGAGAGCTTAGTAAGAAAGATTGAACTTATAATATCATTTTTTTTTCTAATTCCAATTTTTAATAACAATCATTTCAGTTGGTCTTGAACAACGCTTGTTCAGCTAAACAAACGTCTGGCACAGTTCAGAAGATGCCAAAAACTACCATAAGCACTCTTAACTTTTGCCTATCGTTCTTACGTCTTTTCGTTCAAACAGTTGATATTTTAATCCCATGTTAGATTGAGGTAGTTTCATATCAAGTGTCATGAGCCACTGAGGCATGGCAATGGCACGCGGGGCATTGCCAAATGCACTGACTAAATATTATGCTAAAAATTCATTCTTGTAAGTTCAACATTAGGATGAAATATTGGTTATAATTTCGGTATTTTGTCTTGGCACCGGCTGCTTCATTATCGGAGACGAAGATGTTTGGTTTATTTCAAGTCCTTTTTATTTTTAGAAACGGAACTTTTCTTTCACTAATCTGCAAAATTGTACTCTCAACTTCAATTTCAAATGGAATTCAACATTTTCGCACATTTTGGTAACCTTTAAATACGCTCTCGGGCGACAATGATTTTGTTCTAACATAAACTTAGAGCGTAGAACTGCAGATTTATCCGAGTTATTATCAATATCCGCATTATTGAACTTTTCTTTTCGATAAAAAATAGTTGTTTATTTAATCGACGAATTAAATTATTAATTCGAGATGAGTGTTATAAAAATTTTCAACTCTGGTGTAACACTACTTTGGCATTAGAGTACAAAACGTTTGGCATTATTTTCTGGCCACTGTCGCGCTAGAAAGAGTGGCTAGAAAATGTGGCAGAACTTTGTTCTAATCACCACAAAGTTGGCTCAAATTATGTAAACTGGTTTTTAGCAAATTTGGATGTAATCATTTTTCTTACGTCTTCTGGCGACATGAGTTTGTGTTTCAGTTCCTCTGCCACTTGAGTCCATTGGATGGATTTGTCGCGCAGCGCAACTAGTTGCTAAAACACACAAATTGACCGTTTTACTCGCCAGGCTAAAGGTTTCCAACCTAAATACAATATGACCCTATGACTTTTTTTATAACGAAATGGCCTCTGATCAGAACTTCGCGTGCTTGAATTGGTCTCTGATAAGACCACACGCAACTTGTTGCCAGCCAGATCCTGTGAATTTGTGCGCGTGGCTCTGATCAGTAGTAATTTTGGTCTGGGACCTCGACAATGTTGAAGTGATCATAGTTTTAAATCTTGCGCACTGAAAATCTTTTTTAAAAAGTACACTTTGGCGTGTCTAGTACACAGCGAACAAACTTCAAAAACAGTTATCTTGTCTTTGATTTTACATTTTAACTTTTTTGAATATAATATTAAGATTTTGTTACCCCGTGAAGATTATTGTTGTTTTAATTAAATCTTTTTTAACAGAACTAGTGTTTGCTTTGGAACTGATAATAGTTTGCACAGGCTAATAAAACGTAGCCTCATGTAGTTAGAATATATATATATATATATATATATATATATATATATATATATATATATCCTATGAAAACAGTTAAAATATCAATTATAGAAGGTCACTATCTATCCTGAGGCAAGGGGGGGGGGGTTCCGAAAATTTCCCACCCACCGTTTGAAGGAAGTCGACGTATGCGTTGGTAATGTGTGCATTGATCTCGACGTATGTGGCGAGTAGACGTCGTTCCTCAATAGCAGCCATCCTGTACGCAAAGTCCTTGTACTCTCGCAAATCACGCTCAGAATTCTTAAAGTTCTCCAGGCTCTGAAACCAACACAAATGAATGAAAAGTTGGCAACTATACTGTAAATGTAACTCCAGCAACTAAATGTTACTCGGCGTGTCGACGCACAGTCCCCACCCCCAAGGTGAGAGAAAGGGGTAGTGAGGAAAATGGGGTTATCGAAAAACTAATGCTTTTCATAATGTTAAGACAATTGAACCAGTACAATTAAAACGCTCAAAACTATATACATAGAAGTTTAAATTAATTTAAGCTGAGTTATAGTTTTTAGAAACGAATATTGACGAGAAATGACACAAAGCAGTAATAAATAAGAAATGCATAATGAAGGAGTCTGAGCAAAACAAATTAAAAACGAAAAAAGAAAACAGAAATGAAACAAGAAAACGCAGCAATGTAAAAATAATATTAAAAAGATTATATAACTTAGTGACAGATCTATCATTAACTATTTTTTAAATTACTAAAGCATTGAAACACCATGAAACAACTAGTAGAAAAAAATGACGTATGTAAACGATGAGTTGACTGTCATAATGTTTTACTTCTTAGCTTGTTTTCACCTTATGTTTAACGAAATTTGTCATTTGCAGACAATTTTTGCATCCTATGAAATCAAACTCTATCAAACAAGCCATTGTTTCAAACAAATTGTGATAGAAACTATTAACCTAGTAATTTTGCAATGGCAACCGTTTCATAAATTACGGGTGAAACAACACGTTAACGCTATATTTACAGTATGAAATCTGCTTAGTCCATAAACACATGTCAAAAACAACATCTTTTAGTTCAAGAAAATATAGAAACCTCAAAAATCAAACAATTTATTTTTTTCAGACATTTTTGTTGTTTTGGTGTAAACAAATGGCCAATTAAAGCCAATAGCCTTTTCTACGTTTTGGTACTCAAACACTTGCTTTGTAGTAATCAATCGATTTTACTGTAACAAAATTGTTAAACTGTATACGAATACTGTAACAAAACTTATCGTAACAATTTAAATTTGCCAAAATTTACCATTGATTAATTTTGCTATTTTGCAATCAAAATTGATCTAAACCTTTGCCCAAATTGAAAGAAATTTTGATGCATCTGGGAAAAACTTCAGAAAAAACTTTTGGTGCCTCTGGCCATGCCTCGTGGGACATATTTCTACCATAACCAAACATGGGATCAGCGTACACACAAAATATGTATATTTTTTCTTTTATTATTAATTCTAATGATATTTGATGTAAGTTGCACATCGTATCTTAAGATATAGAAATTCTCGCGAGCAAATTATTAAAAATTTAGCCAATCAGTTTTAACTATATATATTTGACTAATCCACTGACTGATCTGAGAAATCTATATTTTCCTGCAAATTTCGTTTTTCCGCTTTGTACCATTATTTTATACGTATATTAAAGTACAACAAACAGCAGATAGAGCACAGTATTAGTTTCAGCCATTAAATCATCATCTATAAAAATTGATAAGCAACAACAAAATGGACAAAAATTTACAAAGACGTCTATTAGAATATTACCTATATTTAGAATATAATTCTAACTAGCTGGTTAATTAAAACAAAAAAAAAACGAAATAAAACAAAACAAAAACGAAAGAATTTTTCTATTATAGTTCTAAGCTCTTCAGAAAAACACCTAAATACGTGACAAAGCAAAAAATTCTAAGTTGGAAAACAAAATTTTACGAAAATAACGAAATCGACAAAATGATTGAGAAACTTCTCTGTGCAGAGTAAACTTGGATTATTAATCAAACTCTGACAACAAAAATATTTAGAATCTCATTATTTGTTCAGTGTTCTTTCTATCCTGTTTTTTTCATTATTCTATATTTCTGTTTAAATGTTCAATTCACCTAACAGGACAGAAACAACACCAGAAGACTAGAGAATCGAAAAACAGTTAAAATAATTAAAAATGCTCCCAAGATTCGCAAATGAACAAAAAGGTTTCATATTTTTGCGACACAGTTTCTGCTTTTGGCACCTTTTTCTCTACTCCAGCCTGTCAGAAGCCCGTAAGAAAAAATCCACTCTAACAATCTGTCATGTCTGAAATTATTTTTCAGTATTTAGTGAAAATCAACGATTAATTGATGAGTGATATTTAGCTTCACATCATGAGAAAACTGAATCCTCGAACAAGCGATACAAAGAAGAAAGATAAACACTTTAAATATTTTGAAGGAAGCAAACATTTTTTGAAGAAAAAAGTAAAATATTTACTATATTGTCAAATTATTCTGTCAATGAGCACAGTGCAACTATAGCCAGCAAAACTATACCCCAAATGGGCTCTAAATTTAGTCGGTAAAAAATAAATTCCTTGAAACGTGAAATGTCATTTTTTTATTCATAGAACATCAGGTGACATAGCACAACAGAATTTAGTTGAAGAAGGGTACTAAATGGCATATTAAAAAACAAAGAAACGAAAATCATAAAGCAATCAAGAAACAACTGTGCAAAACTCTCGAAAATATATTGTTAGCCGGAAAGGCATTACGTTGGTAACAAATTAGGCCTAAGAATGCTTTTTTTCAGAGAAAAATTTTTCATGGTGTAAAAATATGAAAAGTCATCAAATTTTTATCCTGACACCTTCCGATTTTATAAGCTCCAATGACAACAAAAAGCGTGCGTATGTCTATTGAGAAATTTGTACTGATGTTTGTGTACCAACCAATTTAGTTCATTTCAGCCAGAAAACTTAATTTAATGTCCAAAAAACAATAGGCGTTGGCTCTTGTAAACACCAAATTGTTTTACAATGCATATCAGTGTCAGTCTGAACAACTATATCACAATTCAATTCATAAATGAAAATGAGGTCCCCTCTCATGTTAATTGATAAGCTTGTCATTTATCACAACATATTCCATCACTGGCACAACATATTATATCTCTGAGAAGCAAAAGGAATTTTCTATAAAATTAATTGTGACGCGAATTTTTATAATCAGTACGAAAATCACAAATTTTTTCCTAAGGAAAAAGTTGATTATAAATCTGAATAAAAAATTCGCTCCAATTTAGATTTTAATCATTTTTCTTGTTTTTTATACTTTTATCTTACTGAAATAGTTCAATAACGGTGCAAAGTGTTAAACTAGGTTAGTTTTTGAAAAATCTTTCTCTCTTCCAATATGATCTTTCTCTCTTTTGTTTTCAAACAGCCGAACTTCATTATATTGTGCATCTTTAAGAGAGTGCAAAAAACAATCAGTTTTCGAAATAACAAAAATATTTTTTCATGTTTAAGGTTTAGATATTCGTAGTATTTACAGCAAAAAAGATAGATCTAACTTTTTGTATCCTAAGCAGTTTTATGTATTCCTGACTTTGATTCCAGAACTTTATTCACGTAGGATACAATAAGTTTTTAGCAAAGGTACATTTTTTGCGCTATTTATTTGAACACTAAAAAATTTCTATTATAATCGGATGATTTTGTGATTGAAATAATTTGCTGCCGCTGCTAATACTACCTTAGCTCAATTGTCGCTGCGTTAAAAACACGATTCATGAATCATGCTTAACCTAATTAATCTGGTATTATAATTTTTTTAAAAAACTAAGCAACCCAGCAATCTGTTTTATATCTTTTTTCACCATTTCCCCATAATATAAATACACAACGCTCCAAAATTTAAAGTAGCCGAGCTGTTTCATCGACAGTTAATTTGTAAAAACTTTTATACCGTGGTTTCAAATTTTAATATGTAACTGTTTTTGCGTTTAAACTGTATGATTTTTCTTTCAATTCTTTTACAGAAACAAATTCGTAATTAAGTTTCAGAGAATGTATTGAGCATACGAATTGAGCAGATACGCACTGTTAGATAGACTGTTATATAAAATCTGTTTCTAAAATTTGTGCGATGGGTAGTCGGTACTCTAGTGGCCAACAGCTTCACGCTCAGACGACGTCAGTCCGCAGTTCGACTCCCCGTATGGCCACCGGAAGACGCGTCCTGCGGGCTTGCGATCTTTGGGGATTGAAGCTGTGGAGTAGCCGGCTCGATTTTTCGCAAAAATACTCTCAAAATTGAAATGGCATTTTTAATTTGGTTGAATAGTTTTATATGGCTTTTCTATCCGCTAAATTGTCGTTATGTCAAAAACTTTGAGGTTAATGATCAGTCCATTTATTGGACACTTTCATCAGGTACATCTGTATATTACGCTTTTTGGACTGTTTGGTTCTGGCACTCTCAACTTTTGGCCTCGCTTTAGTCCATTAATAACTAAATACGCCAAACCAATGGTTGATATACATACCCCAGACGAACTCCAACGGTTATCTTGTAAGATCTTGCAAGATTCTTGCAAATAACGTTTATCTTGCAAGATCTTGCAAGACTCTTGCAAACAACGTTTATCTTGCAAGATGCAAGATCCGGACGTTTATCTTGCAAGAATCTTGCAAGATCTTGCAAGATAAACGTCACAAAAATTTAGTAGTTTTAAACTTGAAAACAATCAGAAACGTTGATTTAACGTTTTGTGTAGCGATAAAACAACGTTTTTACTGATTGAATATGTACATGGCGAAAAAAGTCTTTTCACTGATTCCAGGCACATTTAATCATAAATAGTGTTCAAATACCATGAAAAAAAAATCGAAAACAGTGCGCTGAGTTAGACCATACACGTCGTAAGGGAGGCAGCAAATTTGATAATACGTTTTGCATAGCGATAAAATAAGGTTTTTGGTTGATTAAATGTGTACATGTCGAAAATCGTAAATTGGCAATTTGGTAAGCCTTCCGATCCATTTAAAAAGCATTCTATAGCAGAACAGCACTCCTACTGAGGATAACCCACAGGAGGATAACATTAAAAAATTTGAGTCAAAAATTTTTTTGCCTTAAACCAATTTTTCTCTCGGGCCTAAACAAAAAGTTTCATATGTACTTTACCGGCGATAACGTATTTGAAAGACCGATTTCAAAAAAAATTATTCAATAGTGGTTTTTTTTTACTTATATTGCCTACACCAAGTGTGACTAGTGTATTGGGCACGAAAACATGTAGCAATATAGCCTCCAGGGACTTCCAGTTTGGTGTTTATGATGTTTTGTACGATTTTTTTTTCTTGATATGAGACTTTTCACTCACTCCTGTCACATTGAATTACAAATAGTGTTTAAATACCATGAAAATTAATTAACAGTAGTGCGATGAATTGGACCACACTTGTATGGGAGGCAGAAAAGCTGATATTACTTTTTGCATAGCGATAAAATAACGTTTTTTGTTGATTTAATGTGTACATGGCGAAAATCGTAAAATGTCAATTTGGTAAGCCTTCCGATCCCTTTAAAAAGCGTTCTATAGCAGAACAGCACTCCTACTGAGGGTAACCCACAGTTAAACTTTAAAAATTTGAGTCAAAAAATTTTTTGCCTTAAACCAATTTTTCTCTCGGGCCTAAACAGAAAGTTTCATATGTACTTTACCGGCGATAACTTATTTGAAAGACCGGTTTCAAAAAAAATTATTCAATAGTTGTTTTTTTGACTTATATTGCCTACACCAAGTGTGACTAGTGTATTGGGCACAAAAAGATGTAGTAATAGAGCCTCCAGGGACTTCCAGTTTGGTGTTTATGATGTTTTGTACCATTTTTTTCCCTGAAATGAGACTTTTCACTCACTCCTGTCACATTGAATTAAAAATAGTGTATAAATACCATGAAAATTAGTTAACAGTAGTGCGATGAATTGGACCACACTTGTATGGGAGGCAGAAAAGCTGATATTACTCTTTGCATAGCGATAAAATAACGTTTTTTGTTGATTTAATGTGTACATGGCGAAAATCGTAAAATGTCAATTTGGTAAGCCTTCCGATCCCTTTAAAAAGCGATCTATAGCAGAACAGCACTCCTACTGAGGGTAACCCACATTTAAACTTTAAAAATTTGAGTCAAAAAATCTTTTGCCTTAAACCAATTTTTCTCTCGGGCCTAAACAGAAAGTTTCTATGTACTTTACCGGCGATAAATTATTTGAAAGACCGGTTTCAAAAAAAATTATTCAATAGTTGTTTTTTTTACTTATATTGCCTACACCAAGTGTGACTAGTGTATTGGGCACAAAAAGATGTAGTAATAGAGCCTCCAGGGACTTCCAGTTTGGTGTTTATGATGTTTTGTACCATTTTTTCCCCTGAAATGAGACTTTTCACTCACTCCTGTCACATTGAATTACAAATAATGTTTAAATATCATGAAAATTAATTAACAGTAGTGCGATGAATTGGACCACACTTGTATGGGAGGCAGAAAAGCTGATATTACTTTTTGCATAGCGATAAAATAACGTTTTTTGTTGATTTAATGTGTACATGGCGAAAATCGTAAAATGTCAATTTGGTAAGCCTTCCGATCCCTTTAAAAAGCGTTCTATAGCAGAACAGCACTCCTACTGAGGGTAACCCACAGTTAAACTTTAAAAATTTGAGTCAAAAAATTTTTTGCCTTAAACCAATTTTTCTCTCGGGCCTAAACAGAAAGTTTCATATGTACTTTACCGGCGATAACTTATTTGAAAGACCGGTTTCAAAAAAAATTATTCAATAGTTGTTTTTTTGACTTATATTGCCTCCACCAAGTGTGACTAGTGTATTGGGCACGAAAACATGTAGCAATATAGCCTCCAGGGACTTCCAGTTTGGTGTTTATGATGTTTTGTACGTTTTTTTTTTCTTGATATGAGACTTTTCACTCACTCCTGTCACATTGAATTACAAATAGTGTTTAAATACCATGAAAATTAATTAACAGTAGTGCGATGAATTGGACCACACTTGTATGGGGGCAGAAAAG
>NW_027450959.1:0-42500 GCF_964194025.1 Convolutriloba macropyga
TTTATAATATATATATATATATATATATATATATATATACATAACTTCAAATTTATATATATATATATATATATATATATATATATATATATATATATATTTAAGAAGGTATCCCAAAATTAAGGGATTAAGTTACTGGGATTATAAGGTTTTCGCGTGGGATTTTCAGAACAACCCTTTCAAAACTTATACTATGTGATGTAACAGTAGCGCATAAAATATCAGACTAGCTTATTTATCAGATAAAAAAGTGATTAGCAAAAGTGACAAAGACTGAAAGTAGTTTGATTTTCCTTTTGGATAAAGAGAAAAAAGTGATATTTTGAGAAGTACGCAATGTATGTATCTGTTTTTGTGTGTGTGCGTGTGTTTGTGTGTGGGTGTATGTGTGTGCGTGCGTGCGTGTGCGTTGAGTCATCAGATATCTATATTCAATAAAACAAACAAAAGAGACATACAAATATTATTTAGAGAGTATTCATATTTTAAATCTTAATTGTTTTTTTTACAAAATAGAAACATATTTTTCAATAACTTTTTTGCGACGGGATTTCTAGATCTCTGGATATCTTTGAAAGCTTAATTACGATGCAACACTATGAAAGACAAAACATAAATCGAGTTATATAGATCTGACAATCATTTTCTTTTAAATTTCTACGGTTGTGAAAAAAAGACAATCTATTGTCTTATATATGTATAAATAAACACATAAATACACACACATATATATATATATATATATATATATATATATATATATATATGTATGTAGGTATTTATATGTACCTTTTTGTATCTGTTTACCATTTTGTATGTAAATAAATGGAGCCTAAGCTTCGCCGTTTTAACTCGCAACAATGGAATTACTGATTTTGGTCATTTTATCACCTGGACCTGAACCTGAACCTATTGGTATTCGACAGAATTGGATAAAGTGCCATAGTGCACCCTTTAGTCATTTCTAATGAAGCGACTGGCCTTTTTCAAATTTTTCCAGTAGATTTGGCAGCAGTTCTTCAACTGCCTGATTTTTAAAATAAATACATCCAAAAGATGACAACTGCAAGGGGAGACATTAAACATTAACAAAATTAGACGAAATCAAAGCAATGATAAGAGAAGTGCTAGGATACGAGAAAAAACATTTAAAAATGAGTCAAAAAATTTTTGAAAAGACTAAACAAGGTCGCGACTTGACCACATTCAAGTCGGTATAAAGCGAAAATGAACGCAATCTGCTGATAAGACAAACAAAGAGATGACAAGACAAAAACTCGTTGGCCGAGATCAGGATCAAAGTTATGATACTTCTTTAAAGAGATCTGTATAAGTAGAAACCTAGCTGAAAACGGAACTAAAGCAACGAAAACAAAAGAAGGTCTATACAGAGATAAAGCAAAACGTAGAGGACAAAAGAAGAGCGGACAAGATGAAACAAATTCTACAGAGACAAGATAATGAAAAAATTGAAATTGAAGATGTCCAACTGGTAATATTAACCCAGTTGTACTAGTACAGAGATAACTGGCCAGGTGATTCCTCAAAAGGTAGTATGAGATATAGTTCAAATCTCGGCTGATTGTTGATTTTTTGTACATCAGATGATAAACTAGGTTCCGACAGTGGTTAGACATGTTTTTACTTCTATAAGAGCAAAGTTTTTGTTAGCTAGCAATCATTTAGTTCAAGAATTGTCCATTGATCAGTTGTTTTTGTCCAGAATCAATTTGTGAGAAAACAAGAAGGGATAGAAGTAGTCGACTGGCAGCACCTAATCCATTTGGGTAACAGCTACCAGTAGACTTTCGCTTTTCCTTTGTCTTCTCCTTCCTCAAAAAGGGAAAACCTAATCAGTTTTTTGTAAATTGATGATTTCTGTCGAAAATGCCCTTGTTGAAAGCATATATGCTACAAGTTGTGCGTATAGATAAGCCTCACTTTTGCAATTTTTTCAGAGCACATTTTGCGGCTCAGTTTTAAGGGTTTTTTTTATCGGATCGACCAATTTTCAAGTAAATTAAAGAAATCGCACAACAAAACATTTGACTAGCTCCAGAAGTTTTAACATTTTCAAACAATCAGATGTTTGTCTAATGAGAGGAAATTTTTGACCTTGTTTTGTTTGGCAATTCGGCGTGATTTCTGCCTAAACACCGACTCTCTTCCAGTTTTCGAAGGAACATAGAGTTTTTAATCTTTAAGACAATCTGAAATCAAATTTTTGTTTTCCGTAGGTAAAAAAAAATATTGCTGGCATCTCAAAATTTTTTGATGATTATATTCTACCAGATCAGCAATCAATGCAGTCAAACGCTTAGCAAGCTAAAATAATTAGAAAGAATGACCGTTACAATGAACTAGAAGACCCTTTTTATCTGAATGTTTTCTCTAGGAAATTTAGTTTTTGGTCAACATTTGATTTCTTAATGATAGAGAACACGGCAAATATTTTGAAATGTAATCAAAAATCAACTCTTCCGAGCAGAAAATGACGCACAAAAACCTCAAGGTAATCATTTAGGATTTTAGCGTAGGGAACCAATTGAAATTTTCATTGTTATTCATGGTTTTTTGAAATCAGAATTCAAGATTCTTCTTAAACAGGTGTTCCAAAATTACGGGTAGGATTAGGTTACTGGGATTATAAGGTTTTCACGTGGAGGTTTCAGAACAACCCTTTCAAAACTTGAACTATGTGATATAAAAGTTGCGGATAAAGGGGGAACTATTGGACTAGAACTAATATCCGACTAGATTGACTCATCAGACAAAAATGTGAATTGTGAAAGTGACAACGACTGAAAGCAATGTGATTTTGTTTTTGGACAAAGACAGCGACGGAGAGAGAGAAAAAGGAGATATTTTGAGAAGTACAGAGTGTGTGTGTGTGTGTGTGTGTGTGTGTTTGTGTGTGTGTGTGTGTGTGTGTGTGTGTGTGTGTGTTTGTGTGTATGTGCGTGCGTGCGTGTGCGTTGAGTCATCAGATATCAGAATCCAATAAAACTAATAGAGATAAACAAATGTTTAGAGAGTATTCATTTTTTAAATCTTAATTGCTTTTTTACGAAGTAGAAAACAAAACTTTTTGAACTTTTCTGCGTACGGATTTCTAGATCTGTGGTTAATTTTGATAACTCAATTACGAAGCATCATTATGAAAGACAAAAAATAAATTGAGTTATATAGATTTGAAAACAATATTTTGTTAAATTTCTACGGTTGTGAAAAAATGGAAAGTCTTAAAGTGTGTAATGTATTATACTTGTCATAAGAAAATTCATCTTCGAGAAGAGCCAAATTTTTCCCCCGTTGGTTTCATGTCAGATTGAGTGACTGAGAGATCGTTCCGGTCCGCACAGGGCAGCATTCGTGTGTTTTTTTTGCAGTCCACTTTCGTCTGCTTTCCGTTTTTTGATTTTTTTTTAAATTGATTTTCAACAATTAAACACAATCAGACGTCAGAAATCTTCATAGTTGAGATCTGCTGAAATCCCCAAGTGATTTGATTAATTAACAAGAGTTGTGCAAAATTATTTTGTGATCATTTTTTTCAAATATATTATTCATTGTTTATCGCGATAACTGTTAAAAACGTGTCAATTCGACACAAACAAAATGAAGCCCCAATTGATTGTTTTTTCAAAAAAGAGACGAGTTGGTATTTTCATTGTCTCACTACAAAAAGCATGAATTCAACTGTAATCTTCAAGATCATCATTGCTGTAAATGAATTTCTATATAGGAAATTGTGCAAATAACAAGGAAATTGATAACGAGCCAATAAAGTTTAGCCAAACTGAAGCTGTAATTAAAACCAATTAAATGTGGCATGAGTGACGGCATTTTGAAGCGTTTTTAAATTAAACAGAACAGTAAAAATCACATAAATAGTTCAATAAATTGAGAGGGATAACATGAGTTTAAATTTGTTCCATCGGCAAGCAGTAAATCAGAATTCTGCTTCTCATTATTTAGTTATTTGATTGTCTTCTGTAGCCATAATTTGGAAAAATTTCCTCAAAAAAGTTTGTAACTTCTCCGCAACCTCCAAATTATGTTTTCCCAACCTCTAAATAAAGATTTTGTTTAAAAATCAACATGAAACAATAATGTCAAAAACTCAGCTTCGTGAATTTAATTTGTTACCAGTTTTGTACATTTCTAACAATTTCGTCAATCTTTAACAAAACCACGGCTAACAATCCAGTTCATACCGGGTTTCACTATATGAGTGACTCATTGAGTCAAAAACTGAAGATGCAACAGGCTTTTTTGCTGGAACTTTTGGTTGCCTTCTTCGGAAATTTAAAAAAAATACAAGAGATCAAAATTCCGTTAAATTTATATAAAAGTGTTGTATTAGTTTTCGGATATTTTTCACTCAAACAATACTAAACAATATTTTTTGTGAATAGGAATCAAAACTCAGATAATCTAAAAAAATGATCGAATGTAGATCAATTTGCGCCAGACTTATTAATTTGGTTTTTAAAACAATTTTTACATTATTATATGTTTACAATATTTTTAATTTTATATGTTTACGCTGCCCAAAATTTTATCTCAACGATGTCTTCTAACGTCCCATGCATAATTTAATATGAAAACAGAAATATCAAAAATCATTTATAATCTTTTCTGTTTATAAAAACTCCACAGTTTTATGTTCCATTTTGATTTTGTTTAGGTTTCATTAAAGACCGGACTGAGCTTCAGGTCTTAATCAGTACTGTATCAGAGCTCTGATCATGTCCGTTTTTGAAGTTGGCAAGTCTTAAACCAAGTATTAGGTCTTGGCAAGTCTTGAGTCAAATGTTCACAAGTATAGGATCAAGCACATCACAGTTTTTTTTGGTTTGTTTTCAATTGGTAACGAAAGAAGAAGGCCGACACTTACAGCGGCCTGCCTGAAAAACTCTCCAAAATGAAGAAGGAATCATGAGACAACACAAGCACTTCCATAAAGATCACTTTATAGAGAGTTTTAAAAAACTCCGGTCATTGGTCCTGCCCATTGAAAAACAATAGGTTTCGGGGTGAATATATGGAACATTTGAATTTGTTCAATTCAGATATAGCTTCGTCAGACTGGCAAACTTAGCGTTATTTTTTTGACCCATTTTTGGTAAAGTAGACTTGAATTAATTATGAACAATTGTTAAAATCTCTATTTTGCCTAACTGCGCAATAATCAAGACTTGCAAAGTTTTGGCGAATTGGCGAAGATTTGACTAAGATTTGCGAAGTCTTGGCCAAGACTTGACTTTGAATTGACAAATCTTGAGCAAGACTTGACATGTCTTTGCAAGTCTTAAGACTTGCGATAAGACGTGATCAGTACTGATTTGTCATTTCCAGACCTATAATTCACTGGAGAAGTAGTGATCCAGATCTGAAATTCGTTCCGGGAGATCTTAGCATGTTTACAAAATTATTTATGAAACTCTTTCAACTTTTTGTTTAATACTACTCCGGGCAAAGCAATTTTTCAAAAATAAGTGAAAAAATGCGCTGAATATTCAATTAATCAATCGGAAATCTTAGCATAATAAAGATCTGCTGGGTTCTTATCCCGGGCAGTTATTGGTTTATTACTTCAGTCTCGGAATAAAAACCACGTTGAATGACTGCTTAGAGAAACAACTTTGGTGAGGAAAAGCGTCAGTGACAAAGTGTGAAAAAAATAACAGCTGGATCCATTCACACCTTGGATTTTTTCCATTTGTGCACCTCCCTACGTTATCCCCCCGTCTCAAAGCACATCTTATTGCGCTGTAAACCCTCATCTTCCATAATGGCAACTGCGTAGGTGATGCAAAAATAAGCATCCACTAAATGGGGGGGGGGCACAAATGGAAAACAATTCAGAAATAGTAACAATAACAACAACAAAAGAAAGAGGATGGGAACCCCCTTTAAGATATCAACATGTGTTCTGATGATAGCATTGGTCCAAATGATATTCTGTGTCCTTCTGTCATCCAGCAGCACCTTGCTTCTGTCTCAAGGTCTGGTTCTGATCATAACTTTGTCAAAATCCGACACTTATTTTCTAATTGCAAATACATATGAATCACCTGTCAAGAAATGCCCTGAAGAGTTTCTTTGCAGTTCTTGTTCCCATCTAACGCTTTTATTTGCACAAAACTAAAATCCATTTCAGTTATTTTCGGGTCGCACAATATTTTTTTTCACCGTATTTACAAATTCATTATTAAGCTATCACCATTTTAGTGATAATTATTATTTTTGCCATTATCAATTCGGGTTTACGTAATTTTATCTTATTTGTGTGAAAAAAATCATGTATGTGACAATATGATTTCTAAAACAGAAATAAGATAAGGAAACAAATATTCTCAATAGATCTTAAAGGTTTCGGAATTTATCTGATTCCTTCAATTTTTCCGCATATACCCTCAATTGGGTTTTTTGTTAAGATTTTTTTCTGAGTTATTGAGTCTGGAATTTTGTTTGATCATGTGATATTTGGCATGATTTAGTTCAAGTTTTCTGTATTTTTTAAACGAAATGCAAAAAGGCTAGTTTTGTTCTGATAGGGATTTTTACTACAAAAAAATTCGAATTCTATTGAAGAACTGTTTATTTTTCAAAATCATTTCATATTTTTTTTCGTGCACTATGGAGACTAATCACTTTTCATATCGATTTTCTGTTAATGACAAACCTCATTTATAGTCAAATGGGGCCCAATGGACAAAAATTTTTTTTTCAAGGAATCTCATATTTTTATGGCTTCGGCTCTGAGTTTTCAAATTTTAGTCCAAACTTGATTTTCTTTTTTTTGGTATTTAAAAAAATGATGGTCCTATCCTATCGCCTGGACGCGTTCACTTAAAATGGGATAAACTTTGCAAGGAACCTTTAGTGAACCTATCCATTGCTTTGAGCGAATAGCTAATGGCTATCACGACTAAAATTTTTTTTCCAGTTTTCTTTGAACAGTAACCGAGCTCATTTCTGTGAACTTGTAGATTAGTCGCTTGTAGATAAGTTGTAGATTAGACGTCATTGTGATTGTTTTGCTGGCTATCTACTGGCTTTATGAATTCGATGCAAAAAAAATTTACATTTTTTAAAAGAAAATTTTGAATATTTTTTCATAATTTTCGTTCTTTTGGAAATCTTATCAATTTTTCCTATTTTGACAGATCCCAATGTCGTGGAGAAGACGTTCAATTGATCAGAGATGACGGGCTCCGACACTTTTTTTCTCGCAATTTTCTACTGAGTTTTTGGTTTTTGACAGTATCTGTCGTTTCATAGTCATAAGGCGTGTTGTGACGACTTCCTGATGACCTATGAAAGTTAGATATTAATGTCTCCGAATTGAGGCATAATTTAGCTTGTTTTTTGATTTCTGTTGAAAGCTCTTGTATTTAATGGCTTCTATACAACGAATTTTCTTATAAATTTTGTGGTTCTTTTGTATTTAATCGTGTTTGTTGAATTTTTGAAGTCATAGTGTTAGAATAAAAAGAATGCCGTTTGTTTTTTAAGAAATAATTAAAATGATTTTAAAAAAATTACTGAGATAGTTTTTTTATATAGCCTGGTCAATTTTTTCTCTCATATTTTTGAAATTTCTGCTTGTGCCTGCTTTTTTTTTTATTTTAGTGGGCGTAGAAAATGTTTTAAGAGGTCTCATTACTTCCCAATTGTGGATTAAATGAAGCTATTCAGTTCAATCAGGTTACAGCTGAGTTTACGGCGGATAAGGATCTGATTTTGCTTGTTTTCGAAACTTTTGATTTTTGAATTTTCCAATTTTTTTTGTTTCTTTTTTGTCAACTTGAAACTTATTGTCACCATTGGGAGATTACGTCCGCCTTCTTGTAATCCAATTTTTATTTTGTCTGTTGATAATATACCATCACTGTTGCTCTATTTGTTGGACAATACGCGTTTTCAAACAATTTTGTGAGTAGTCGAAATTTGTGTTTTGTGTTTTCGTAAATTGTTCTGCAATTTTTTTGAGTTTTTTTTTGGTTTTTTAGTCACATTCTATGGCGTAGTTGAAACAACAATTTGTTTTGTTGGTTTATTAAGCCTCTTTTGATATACTTATCAAGAAATTTAAAGTTAAAAGCTAAAGGATTTGAAACTTTTTGGTTTAAAAAATGTTGATCATTTTTTGATCGATTTTCAACTTCACGTCACTTTTTGTTCTTTTTGCCGACATTCTACTTAGTCTCATCAGGGACAAGTCACAAATGCTTTGTAGTTAAGAAAAAGTAAACTTGTGTAATTAAGGGATCTGTCTGATATTATTTTGACTTTGTTACTTGGTGCTTTTAAATTTTGACCTTGAGTTTTTGCCGCAAAAAGTGCTTTTTATTCTTGCTTATTTGTTTTTTTTCTCGTAGTCTCATAATTGGAACATATCGTTAACGCTCCGATGAGGCATGTCATTATGTATGTCATTTAGTAGTTTGGTTCTCTAAATGTTTTTTGAATCTCAAACATCTATCTTTGAGCATCTCTTCCTTTGGTCGACAACTAAGGCAGAAATGTATTTGAGCTCGGGTCGGATCATTATGTGTGGTTGCACATTACCGAGCTTCCTTGTTTATAAATCATAACTAAGGATCTTAAATTATAATTAATTATCTTCATTTACAAAATAGAAATTTGTGCGAATGTTTGTGTCAAAACAAAAACGTATCTTGATATCGAACATGTTTTATTCATTTTTACGTAACTCAACAGAAGTCACTTCAAAAATCTGGTTGAACATCTCGAACTACTTCGTTGTTCTCAATAGACAGAAGAAGTCCGCAGTGTCCTCAAGCAGAATCACGAAACTACTAATTCAATTGCACAGAAGTCAATAGACTGCCGCCAGGATATGAAAACAAGATGATTAATAAGTTGGCAGAAAACATTTTCAACTTCAGTTCATTCAAAGATGTTATCAGAAAAAACTTGAAGAAGGTTCCTGAATTTTTTTCGTTATGCAAATAATAACTGATATCTTTCTATGCCAAAACCTCCACGGGATTCTTGTTCCATCAAACTGCAATTTTCAGTCAGATTAGTTGTAACTTCAAAAAAGTAGGTTTCTTCGTTTCCCCGTCTCTCAGTTATACCCCACCTCTCTGTCAATTTTTACCGAATTTCCAAAAGTTTTATTAAAGCAAATGTAAAAGAGTACAAGAGAAATTGATGACTAAATTCAATTGTTTCAGAGAAAGAACATTCGCTGAAGCGGTTTGCAAAACAAAGAGTACCACCACCTGCAAGCAAGCGTGCGGCCTCATTCTTCTTGCCTGTTGTTCCTCGCTCTGAAACTCAGATGCGTATTGCTTCTAGGAATCGAGGGCTCACAAAACGGCCTGTGGGAAACTATTTTCCTGCGACGGTTGAGAGAGCTACCATATGAAAGGAGGAAAATATATGATATCATGGTCTTGTCAAATACTAATTCGTTTTTTTTCTCCAAATTTTGAAATAATCTTTCGGAAAACACAGGAGCTTCAGGTGGTCTAGATTTTGGGGCATCGCAAACTATATATCGTACATTAACAAATAATCAGCAAACAATTGAAATTGCAAGAAGATATCAGTTGTTTCCCAGTCAGACTAGATATGATATCGAGAATAAAACAAATGACGTCAACTTCAATCTATTGTGCCAATTTTCTGCCAATTCAAAGAAAAATGGACACATCTTGGCAAAAATTTTATCAGTTTTCGGAAGATTTTTTTATCCAAATTTCTAAGACTTAGTGACACTTCAATGAGAAAGGGAAACAATAAAATGAACCAGCTGTATTTAAAAATAGATCTCTGAGTTTTTCGGCCTCGGTCTTTTCGTATGTCGACGAAAAGCAACACCGTTCAACCTACTTTTCATAAATAGTCCTCTCAATTAGTCCAATGGAACGATAAAAGAAGACTAGAGTGAACTAGACTATCATTAAATTCGATGTATTCATAAGCTCCGACTGCAACCAACGTCTGGAAACAAAAAGAGCAACAAACATCGAAAACTAAAACTGTTCCTGGAGTTTATAACCCGAGAAACTAGTTGGTGGTGAGATAATTTTGCAATCTTTTTCAAAAGGAAAATTAGCACCAGCAGCAACAAAATAAATCAGTTGATCAGCTGTGAACTTTAAAATTATTTTTGACCGAAAAATAGTTTTCGTTGAACATTTATTGCTAAATTGTCAAGTTAAACAAGCAAAAAAATTTAATTTGAGACAGTTGTGTAAAAATCGTTTGAATTGTAAGCTTTGAAAGCCTGCAAAATGAAAACAAATATGTTTATACTTTATTTACAATTTTGACTAACCTTTAAAAAATCTGAAACACTAACAATTCTATGGAATCTCTGATAAGCTCTCGTTATCATACCGTATCAATAAAAACCAAAGTTTTTGCTCTCGAATGCATAATGATCTTGGTTAGAAGTTCTTTTTGCATCTTTTGTAACTTGCAGAGTTATCTTATTGTACATAAAAGCTTGGTGTGGTAATTCATGACGTTACAAAAGTTGAATGGAAACTTTATTAGATTTTCTTTTCTCGTATAACAAAAGAGAATTTTTCAACAGTTGTTCCCCCTGACCTTTAGTACCTAGAGAATCGCTCCCTTAGGTGCAATACTTTAGAACAATTTTACTTGGCTCACAGTTTAGATAGCCGAATAACAGCTTGGTCGCAATTTCGGGCTGATGTTCACGGCCACGCCTATTCCTATTATGGGCTGTGGGATGTCATCCGGAAATCTAGGGTCGGTTATTGCGTCGGAGCCGCGACGTACGTCAAGCGCACCCACAGCCCTGCCAGTTGAAAATTCTTTTCGTTTTGTGCTTGAATTGACATAGCATGGCGTATCTTATTTTTTATTCTATTCAGTTTAACATAGTATGTAAAAACTCAGTAAATACAACTGCAGTTCGGAGATTCAATTTGATTCTTTTTTCGACACATAACAACGTGTAAACATTAGTGTAAGCATTAAGACGTACAAAGCAACAAGTGATACTTAGACGGCAAGATTTTTTCGACGCTCTTTTACTGGTTTTTTGTCTGATGTTATTGACGTCAAATCAATTCGTATTCAATCGGCAATTGTCTAGAAAACCTAAAAATATTAAGCCGAAAACCAGCTTAATCGATACTTATAGTGGTTATATTTACTTAAAATTAGGTTAAATGAACTTTTTCGGAACTTTCTACGTATTTTAGAACGGATTTAAATCTTATTTGGAACGATTTATATGCACATTTGAATACTCGATTCTGATTGGCTAATAATATCTCGCTTACTTTTTTACTTCGTAACATCCTCCGGCCCGGAAGAAGATGTTGGGAAAACTGGTACAAGTTTTACAAGCGGGCGGACGATTGAACCGGTCGACGTACGTAAAACGGCGGAGCGCGCGACGCTATCGGAGCCGTAACGGAGTTCCACAATCCGAGCGGTTGGGTAGTAACACCTAGGGTTGGTTTCTTCAACTATCCAAACCAAGTCACCGGTCTTAAGGTGTTGCTCGGCAGGCGTCTGCCACTTAGAGCGTCGGTTCAGCGTCGGTACGTACTCTTTGATCCAACGGGACCAGATCGCATTAGCGTACGACTGCGCACGGGCGTAACGTTTACGATGGTCGAACTCATTATTGCCGACAACAGGCGGAATACCGGTAGAGTGTTCTCCTAAAAGAAAGTGGTTGGGCGTTAAAGCGTTCAAATCGCACGGATCAGCGCTTACGGGTGTTAAAGGACGCGAATTGAGAGCATTCTCCACGAGACAAAAGGTAGTATGCAGTACCTCATCCGTGAGGCGACGCGTGCCAAGAATAGTATACAACACGCGCTTGAAGCTGCGTACCAACCTCTCCCAGATACCACCTTGATGTGGTGCGCTGGGTGGATTGAATCTCCATTTTATACCTTTGTGAGCGAGCCCAGCTGCAATGTTGACAACTTTCCACTTTTCAATACTTTCTCGGAGTTCTTTCTCCGCTCCAATAAAGTTAGTGCCATTGTCCGACCAAATCATGGCAGGTGTACCCCTACGGGACACAAACCACTCAACTCCCATAACACAAGAACTGGTGTCCATGGATGTAACTATCTCGACATGGACAGCGCGAGTAGTGAGACAGGTGAAGAGGAAGCCCCACCTTTTCTCAGTAGTACGGCGGACAGTAACATAGAATGGCCCAAAGTAGTCAACGCCAGTGTTCGTGAAGGGAGGAGACTGGTAAGCAAGTCTCTCGTTAGGTAAGTCAGACATGATTGGTTGCATAGTTACAGCTTGGAATTCTCGGCATCTCAGGCAGTGTGCTTTGATGGAACGCAAAGATGATCTTAGTTTCAGTACTGTGTAGTGTTCCTGCACAATTGATCTTAGGTATTCAACGCACTGATGATAATGCTTTACGTGCGTGTGTTCAAGGAACAGTTTTACAAACGGATGACGTGCATCTAAGATGATTGGGTACTTTACGTTAAACCAAACTTCAATTAACCGCTTGATGCGGCCCGAGGAACGGATTAGCCCATTTGGACTAATAAACGGTGAATGTGGAGCAATTCGGCTACTCCGTTTAACGAATTTATTGTCAAGAAGATCTTTTCTTTCGGCTTCAAAAGACTCTCCTTGCACCAAATACTGTGGATGACGCTCGGCTTCGTCAAGCTCAGTAGGGTCGGTAATGCTACCATCGGGGTTACGGTAGCCGGCATGTTTCGGCAAAAGCCGGAGAACCTATGCGGCAATGCGCAAGTACTTTTGATAAGAACTAAAATTATCAAATGGGAATAACGACGGAACGGGAAATGTCTGTTTTTTAAGAGATGTAGCGAGAGAAACAGTGTCTTCTATAATGACTGCTTGGTTGACGCCAAGTTTGATGTTATTAATGACGTCTTTGTTCGGCACGAAAGGGAAACTTGAGTTATTTAAGAAATGTGGACCATTGACCCAACTGCTTAGTTGCAAAACCGCAGCGGACATTCCACGCGTGCCAGCGTCAGCTGGATTATCCTTCGTTGCGACGTGGTTCCATTGGTCAACGCTGGTATACTCCAAAATTTCACAAACGCGGTTTGCAACAAAGATTGGTTGCTTTTCATTAGAGTTTATCCACTGAAGAACGGTCGTGCTGTCTGTCCACATGAATACTTGGTTAACAGTTACAGTAAGTGCCTGAATAATTTCGTTCTTCAGCCGAGCGGCAAGTAGAGCTGCTTGCAATTCCAGTTCAGGGGCAGTCATTACTTTCATTGGCGCCACGCGCGCTTTCCCCAAAACGAACGCAAGCTCTGTTTTTATCTTGCCCGTAGGAGTTGTTACTCGGGCTCGAAGAAATGCGACGGCACTAAAAATATCCTGGGAACTGTCACCGAACATATGCAACTCTGTATTATCAAAGGGTCCACTAAAGTAACTTCGAGGAATTTTGATGTTTTCAAGCTTTGGTAAGTCCTCACTCCAGACCAAAAATCTTTGAACCATGTCCTGTGGAAGCTCGTCATCCCATTGTTGTCCTTTGACACGCCAGATGTCTTGTAAGAGCAATCGCGCACCGACGGTAAACGGTGCGACAAGACCAATGGGGTCAAAGACTTTCGAGACCAGACTTAGGACCAAGCGTTGCGTGAGGGACTTGGTGATAGCGCAGCTTGTACCCCTACTCACAACTAAAGTGTCATTAGTGTGATCCCACTTTAACCCTAGCACATGCGATGAATCCTCCTGACATGAAACAATAACCTTGGGCTCAGTAGATTGAGGCGAACCATCAATTCGATCAGCCAGATTTTGTACATTGCTTACAAACTTTGTAAGCTTGAACCCACCGAGATGGAGAAGATGTACCAATTCCTTCGATCTATTGATGGCTTTCTCAGGAGACTCCACTGAGTCAAGGTAATCGTCCATGTAGAAGTTTTCAAGGACGGCTTTTGCAGCTTCGGGGTAAAACTTGGCATTGTCTCTCGCAGTGCGTTGTAATGCATAGTTGGCGCATGTGGGCGAGTCTTTAGCCCCGAATATATGGCGCGTATATTGATACACTACAACGTTAGTTGTGGGGTCCTCCCGCCACAGAAAGCGAAGTGATGGTTGATCTGATGGTAATACACCAAACTGTAGAAACATTCCCTCGATGTCGGCAGAGACGGCATATGGATGTTGTCGGAAGCGAAGAAGTACGTAAAAAAGGTTTTGGAGCAGATCAGGGCCAGTGAGCAAAGATTTATTCAGTGAGGCGCCATGAAATTTTGCTGCTCCATTGAGCACCCTACGCACCTTACCCGGTTTGTTCGGGTTTAAAACCGGATGGTGGGGTAGGTACCACTCTTTATCGGACCGGTTCTCAACCTTGTGAGCGTACGGAACCTCAATCACATACCCCTTGTTTAGGTCTTCCTTGATGGTACTAGTATACTTCTCTCTAAGGTCTTCATCCTTAGCCAATCGTTTTTCGAGAGATTTTAGTTGCACAAGGGATGAGAAGTAATTATTTGGGAGCTTGGTGTTATCTGCTGCCCACAGCATTCCGACATCGTATCTCAGGCCATTGTGTATGGTGGTACTCTCAAGGATTTCGTGAGCCCTTGCGTCTGCTGCAGATCTTGAGTCGACCTGCTTGTTTGCCCCGAATGATTCAATGTCGTACCATGACTTTACTTGACTTGCTAACTCATTGTCTTGTTCGATATTCACTTTAAAGCACGTTGAGGTTAAACACGAACTTGATGGTAACGGACCGCTTAAGACCCAACCTATGGGCAAGCGTACGGCAACGGGTGAACACTTCTCATCGGCAGAGAAGTATTCTAACGGGCGGATGGCATGATAGACATCTTGTCCGAGTATCATCTCAATGTCTTTATAGGAATATGTGACGGGATCAAGGACTGCTAAGTGTGGGTATGTCTCTTGCAGGGCCTGTACATTAATTATATCTGAGTTCAGACTCTCTTTAACGAAAGGGTTGACGGTGAATGGTTCGAAATCTTGTTGTTCTCTTGGTTTCACAGTAACTTCAACAACCCTAGTATCAACTACTTCTTCGGTATTAATACCCTTGACAGTTAGCTTTAGTGCTTTACCGTGCAAACCGAGTCTATCTGCGAGACTACCGGCCTTCCAAGATTTACTGCAGGCGGTATCACACAAAACTAAAGACTTGGTATCTATACCGGACGAATTGACCAACTGCAATTCAGTCACACGAAGGAGCCCCTTAACCTCAGTAACAGATGACATTGTTGTGGTATTATTAGGCTGGAGTTGACTAGAAGTTGCTTTACTTTGACCTGTGTTGCCAGAAGGTTGAATGGTATTGGAATTTGTCGACTGTTTTGTTGGGAAAACCCTATCTGCTCCATGCAATAGTGTGTTATGCGAACTATTGCACCCTACTGCTCGGCACTTTCTTGGTTGAGAGCACTGGCGGAATGTGTGCTTGTCCCGTAAGCACGAAAAGCAAAGTTTGTTATCCGCCACCAACTTAGCTCTCTGGGTTGGAGTCTTTTCCTTGAAAACTCGACACTCCCATAGCCGGTGGTTACCTTTGCATACAATGCATCGAAAGTAAGTATTTGTGGAAGCAGATGGCATTTGCTTCTTTGTTTCCCTTTGTTGCGAATTTGATGCAAACACTTTTGAAGCTGTTTTGGTCTTGGTTACTGAAGTGAAGTTATCTTCAGGCCTTGCCTTGGTTGCGCTTTGTTTCATAAGATCGTGGGCCTCAGCCTTTTCTTTAAGCCAGTCGTTAAAGTCAAGGAGGGTAGGCTTAACCCAGTGCTTCTTAACCGTAAAGAGCGACCATGACTCTTTCATGTTTGGAGGTAACTTTTGTACTGCTTGGTTAAGTAGGGAAGCGCTCTTCAAGTCAGCATCATATGATAATGACTTGAAAACCCGAGGCTGGATATGGCTGCAGAATAGTTAATGATGTTATCACTATTGTGCATTTTAAGAGGCGGAAAGTTGCTTAGTTTATCCAAGTGTGCATTTACGACTGCCTGTGGCTGGCCAAATTTACGTTCCAAAGTCCTTAGTGCATCCTTGTACATTAAACCACAG
The DNA here is from genome assembly GCF_964194025.1 of Convolutriloba macropyga. NCBI lineage: Eukaryota > Metazoa > Xenacoelomorpha > Acoela > Convolutidae > Convolutriloba > Convolutriloba macropyga. The sequence goes on from NW_027450959.1 coordinate 16,075, forward strand.
TAAGCAAACTCGGCGATTGCTATCTTTGTTTTACCGGTGACGAGTGTTTTAAGGTACGTCAATTTACGTCATCAGAGAGCGGCTGCGAGTCGATCGCGCTTTTGAATTGACCATACCACTCATGCCACTTTAATGGGTGGCCATTAAACTCTGCAAGTTTCCACTCGGGCAAAGGGTCGTTTTTCTTACTTGTTATCGCATCAGCCAGTTCCCTAATCAATGACGCATTGTCTGGTATCGGAGGGGCAGTTGCAGACACCTGCGGACCGCTCCAACTCAACGGAGTGGGACCAACATAGGGGTATGTTGGCTGAAAAACCGGAGTGTCTAGACCAGGTACAACATTACTAGTAATCCTGATCGGGTTTTCCTGCTGTGCACCTGATGGTGATTGCATATCAATCAAACGGGGCGAATTCTGATAAATTCGTAGTGGAACATTAGTGCTTGAGTGTGCGATATGCGTGTGTACAATTGGAGGCAGACTATTCACGGTGGTTGTGTCTTGGTTGACTATTGACGGTCTGTGCTGTGGAAACCGCCAATGACTCATATTTGGCACAAAGTTCTGGCCAAGAGGGATATTGGGCATATTTAGGAAAGGAGGAGCAACAGAACGTATGACTTTGCTTACTCGGTTATTATTATTTTGAAAAGTGTTGTAGACGGGAGGTTGATTGATCATTGGGGCGTGTAGAATGGGAGCAGTGACGTTAGGTGCAAATACTGTGTCCGGAATAGGAAGGTCAATGGGATGAGCGGGTTCGGAGTTGTGCTGTTGAGTATTTGGACTTGGTGGGGCGCTTGGGTGCAAGGGAACGTTTATTGCGGGGGCTGGATGATTTGTTGTCGGAAATGTAGGAATAGTGGCGTTTGGTGCTCGGGGGACAAAATTAATTTGTTGTCGGGAGCGTATTCGCTGGGCCGAATTATTCTTGGGAAGACTTGATGATTCAAGTCCCCTGGATTGTGAAATTTGAAGTTGTGCGTTCGGAAATAACTCGGATGCCTTATTTTGATTTAATTGCGGTGAAAACGGCTGTGGTGGAACGGGCTGTTGAATAGTGGGTGAAGAAGCCCCTGGAGCGTGTACAGAAGGCCGCTGACTATCCGCGGTTCCTTGGTTAGTTATGCTTGGGAGCGCCGTGCCATGCTGGCCTGTTTGATTCATTTGCGCCCTTAGGTGTGCCTGGTACAACGCCTGTGTGTTAGCAGCAGCCAAAAAATTTTCAGGTGGAGTATAATAAGGGTCGAGTTGCTGCAAGGTCTCAATGCTTAAAATGTAATTGCCTCGACAATTTTTTGGAATGGAATGCCTTGAAATATCAGTGTTATGATCTTCCACTGTTTCGCCGTTATTGTGGCTAGGGCATTCTGGAGGGTCTTTTGTAACCTCTGGTTCATCAGTTTTCTCGTTGTTAACACTTAAAGCAAGTGAAGTGTTGATCCAATCCTGGACAGCCTTTTCACTTCTCATTGAGCTCCTAGCACTTGCAGTTGTTTCAGAGTGGCTACCTTTGGAAACAGCGTCCAGCAATTCAAATTCTTGCAGAGTTGCCTCTGCCAACCGTTTCCTGTTGTCTTCCTCCGGTTCATCTATTTCCACTTGCTTTTTTTGTTTAACGAGGCGAATGGCTGCCTCATTCTGTTTTTCAATTTCTTCGCGCTTCATTTTAGCAATTACATAATCATGTTTACGCTGACTAGATGTTTTTGAAGAGGTAATAAGTGAGGGAAGTCTTGAACGAAAGGAAGCCTTTGGTTCCTGGAACTCACTCTCGCTTTATCATCAGCAGAGTTGATGTAGTTTCTTGCTGAAGTGAGTATCTTGTCGTTCTTAGTTGTCATTGCCTCCAAGTAAGACTCTAATGAAGGAACAAGTGCACTTGGATCCTCTGTTTTTCCAGCAAATGCAAACAGGTCCTCGTTTTTGTTTTGTCTACAACAGTCATAAATGCTTCGTTGCACTTTGTTATTAGGCGTTCAACTTTCACTCGCCTACTTTGACTATTTATACAATGAAGGATATATTCATGTGTAGCATGCAAATCAGCCTCACGCTTTGACCTGGCAGCGTACAACTTTTTGACTTTTTGATCAAGACTATTAGACATCATGATGTTATTTTTTCCAAAGACCAGCAATCCTACCACTGCACACGGTTATCTATTATATGCATACTCCAAATAAATTGAATACACGCAAAACAAACCCAACGCAAAAGATACCAAACACAGCACACTGTAGACAGTCTGTAAAACAAACCACCCAAAGAGCAAAGAAGGTCGTCGAGCACACTGTGCCCGACAAAAACAGAAGTGGAGCGCTGAATGCTATGCGCTCAACGCGGAGGGAGGCAAAGGACACACGGGAAGTCGAGCGAGCAACGCGCGACGAAACGGAGACGTTACGGACGGAAAGTCGAGCGAGCAACGCGCGACGCGACGGAAACGGGACAGACGAGAAGTCGAGCGAGCAATGCGCGACAGAACGGAAACGGGACGTGCGGGAAAACGAACGAAACGGGACGGTGGGAAAGAACGGGCGGGAAATTAGTTCGGAAAGAACTATGTTAGCAGACCACAGCAAAAACTCAAGCAAACAACCTAGCCGTAACTCCAGAACAAACTTAAGTCACATTCTAGGAAGAAGGAGAGAAGCCACTGCAAGACAATCTAATATAGTTCATAATGGGTCGATAACGACAAGTTTAACGACAAAGTAAATTACGGCAATGCAGTAGTACACTAAAAGGATGAAAAGGTCGAGAAATTTACTGGCCGTGACTCCAAAATAAACTTAAGTCACATCCTAGCAAAACCCAAACCAAAACAAACAATCAGCATACTAACGGTATTAAACAAACTAAAGCAAAATTGAATGAACTAGAATAGTGTATTTGTAGACTAAGACAGTTGGAAAAGTCAAGAAACAATCCAGCCGTAACTCGAGAATAAACTTAAGTCACACCCTAGAAGGTAACAAGACCAAACCATCTAGCAATCATACAGGTACACACAAACATAGAGCAGCAAAATCAAAATACAACAACAGGAGGGCTAGTAAATTAGTAAAGTTGAAAAGTCAAAGGACAATACAGCCGTAACTCGAGAATAAACTTAAGTCACACCCTAGAAAGCTATAAGACTTAAACAACAAACCAGCATACTAGCATATTCAAAATACTACAGCAAAACAACAACATACTTTATCACATATGACATACTACAGTGAAATTCAGAAAAGTAGACGGAGGAAACGAAAAGCGAAGTTTTGGGAGAGCGACGTTATTGAAAAAGGGAATACGGAGAACTGAAAATTTAAAGGACAAAAAGGACGCGCACGAAACGGTACATAAACGAGCGACGAGAAAAATTATAGGGATTCAATCGTTTTTTTTTCATCTGTAGGCCGGAGGTTGTGAAATTTTTCACAACTTTTTCTGTGTTAGTTGAGTTTCACTCAATCTACGAACCTTCTTGTAGGAAAATTGATCTTTTTGACAAACTTGTCAAAATTTTATGCATTTGTCCATTTTTTTTTCAAATTTGGTCAATTTTTTTGCAAATTCTTGTTTACGGAACGGTAATCCAGTAAATTGGACGGTTTTAAACTCAGAAAAACGGTTTTTCAATATTCTAAATTGATATTCTATGTTTTTTTGATTTGCATCAAAATTGACCAAAAATTTTCAAAATTGGACAAATTAGCATAATTTTCACTCAATTTTCTCTTTATCAGAGGTAATGTTTGGATATAATAACCGACTTTATCATTTTTCTCGAATTTTTGGTAAATCGGCCAAAAATTTTCGAAATTGATGTTTTTTTGTCTAAAAAATTGTGGGCCCCCTTATTAATGTTTTTCAAAGAACAGTTAAATTTTACTACCCAATGCGATATCCAAAAATAGTTTACGGGTTGGGATTCTTGCCGTCTGAGCTAACTGAACATCAAAATATTTTTTTTGTTTTGGAAGAGTCTTACAGGTTTCTTTTTTCGTTACGTTTTCACGTGAAATCCAGCAGCCCTCTTCCGTAGTCGTTATGCCTCTTCTGGTGTTCAAAAATTTTGTCATCGTGTTTTGTCTATCTTAGGCCTCAGACACACTCTGGGGAAACTGGGGAAAGCTTCATAATTATCAATGATTGTAGAAAAATCATTGATATTATTGTCTTCTTGCTTCTCAATTTTCGATAATATTAAGCAAATGAGATGAAACAGCCGGAAATTGTTCGGTAATTATCTTGTCCGAATTTGGTAAAGATTAACTCGCTATGAAATCGTGTGACAATTCCTTTCAAAGGAAATTTAATTCCACGTTTAAAATGAGTTAAATTTATCCGGAAACTAGAGAGTAATAACAACCCAATCTCTTGTTGAACAAGTGTTGGGCAAATTAAAGGTTCCAAGACATCAACAGAAAATTTATCTGAGAATAGGGAAAATAATCCTGTTCAAGCTGACACGACGGAAAGTGTTCGTAAAGCCGGTAGCGGTACCATAAACTCAGTAAAACTGTAGTTTGGAGATTCAATTTGATTCTTTTTTCGACATATAACAACGTGTAAACATTAGTGTAAGCATTAAGACGTACAAAGCAACAAGTGATACTTAGACGGCAAGATTTTTTCGATGCTCTTTTACTGGTTTTTTGTCTGATGTTATTGACGTCAAATCAGTTCGTATTCAATCGGCAATTGTCTAGAAAACCTAAAAATATTAAGCCGAAAACCAGCTTAATCGATACTTATAGTGGTTATATTTACTTAAAATTAGGTTAAATGAACTTTTTCGGAACTTTCTACGTATTTTAGAACGGATTTAAATCTTATTTGGAACGATTTATATGCACATTTGAATACTCGATTCTGATTGGCTAATAATATCTCGCTTACTTATTTACTTCGTAACAGTATGCGCATACGTGGAAAGCTATTAGTTGTCTCTCATTGTTTAATAAATTGCTCGATTAATTTCTATTCAAGAATAGGGGGCAATTGTTGAAAAGATTGAACTAACGGTTATTCAGCTTCAATTGGTTTTGTTTGTTATGCAATTTTTTGTCTAACAATTTATTTTTAATCTTTTTAAAACGACTAAAAGATTCTGAGCAATCAGTTTGCACTTTTGTTTTCTTAAAAAAATCCAGCGAACCCGTTTTTTTGAACTCTTTAAATTATGTCTTGTTAGTCTATAAGATTGTTACCGTCGTTTCCAGAACTACAGTTTGTGTCGGAGTAACCGAGAAGATACCAAAAAAGCATCTTCATAGATACTTTTTTAGTATCTTCAAAAAAGTATCTTCGAAGATACCAAAAAGTAGATAAAATTTTCCGTCGTTTCCAGAACTACAGTTTGTGTCGGAGTAACCGAGAAGATACCAAAATAGTATCCGGATTGAGTACCTATTTTATTATTTTTACTTATTTTCCTATAACAGTTACCGAACAACCGATTGTTTAACATATTTTTCGGCGGTTTGATAAAATTAAGTTTGTCACGCAATAGGTCTATAATGTTTCTTCTTTTTTGAAGTATTTTTAGATAAGTCGTTGCTCAACTGTTGTCAATAGAAAGAATTGCAGGATGAAATTACCATTTATAGTCAGTCCCATAAAGTTGCAATGCAATCGAAAGTTAAAAAAACTCGCGACATGCAAATGTACAACGAAATACTGATTTGCGAGTATTTCAAATTTGAACTTTGACCTGTGAAACATTCAATTGCGTTGCGAATTTATGGGACTGACTATATTCTCCGATGGTTCACTGTGACTTTATGCAGTGGGAATTTTTACAGAGAATTTTGCTGACTGTACGCTCATATGTTAATAATTTTTACGCGCCTTTTTCGAACGTTCGATAATTAATTGACCGAAATGAAACAAAAATAAACACTTGTCTCGTGTAGTTCAATTGTTGCTCAAGTTTTTGAAGCCAGTGTATGAGTTGGAACAAAAGTGAAAGTAAGTCTGTTGTTTAAGAAGACCCTTGTGTCAGCAGTTTCATCGTTCGTTAGCAACTCTAAAATTGTACCTCAATCAATCCTGTCCGTGTTAGGAGATTTTCACATCAACTTTAGGTAAGTAACCAAATGGTTTCTATGGTATCCTCCAAGTATCCAACATAAAACATAAAAACTAACAACTATTTTTGGTTACAGTACCCAGTACCATAAATCACATTTCAAGGTGAGATTAATAATGAACGTATTGAAGTGGTAATCCAGACGTTCGATGTACGGGTGTTCCGTTCTGATATATATTGAGGACGGTTGTTACTGGTGCGGTTGTTATTGTACGGGTGTTCCGTCCTCATTTCGATCGAGGCGCTCATAACCTGTGTTACCTTCTCGATTATAGCGCCATCATTGACTATGTGCAATGGTGGCTTTGTAATCGGACATCAGAGAAACAAGCTTGCTCAAAAAAGGCTGGTAAAAAAGTTTATTATATAAAAGTAACACGATATATCTCTTTGCCCATGCTGCTGTTAGGAGTGAAATTATAACTATTGAGAGATGTGCTTCACGAATCTCCTTTGGATTCTATGAAAAAGAGAACCATTTCCTCACCAATAAAATCAAATAAACCCAGCTCCTGTTGATCAGAGCATTTTTGGAGTTCAAAATTATAGTTTTCGACTGCTCACTAGTGTCAAAGTATAAACGGCAGTTAAATGATTCCAGGAAAGCAATATTATTTCTGTGATTTAGGAAAATCTTTGGGCCAGCAGTACTTTTTCCATCAACTAATCTAATATTGTCCCGCAATAATTTTTTCGTATTTTGTCGTGAAAGTTGGTACGTTTCCATTTCTATATGTTTAACTTGAACTCTATAAGGGTAATAAACCAAAGAAATCATTTGAGCAGTAAAATTTTGCAACTATGGTTCTCAATGTCTTTTTTAAAACTGCTAGTTATTTGTTTATCAGCATCTGTAAAAACTAAAAGGTGCCCATAAGGACAATAAAACCAATACATTTGTTATAGAACAGCATAAAAATCTGAAGCAGAGCTCAACAAAAAACTGATCAAATTGGTTTTGAAACCAGGGAAAAAGAAATCGCATATTCTCTTCAGCTCTTTAATGAACTGACTCAATGCAAAAAACGTCATCACGTTTAAATTGGTTCAATTTGCAATTTCAAAGTTTAGTTTTTCGTGGACAACATGAATAATACTTCACATATTTTCCTACTAGGTATTATTGTGCATGATTTTCATATTCCACGAGTTCGAGCATTTAATTCGATGCACAGAACACTTCAATTAGCAGGAAACTTTATTGCCCGCTTTTACAAAGTATTAATTTCGCGCCCAATTTGGAGCCTTAACTGCTCTTATTCAGCAACTACATATGCCATTGTTATCCACTCTTTCTCAAAGACACGTTACGAGGAAAAATATGACGAGTAGTTGTAAAATTGTAGAAAACCTAAGCCGGAACTCTTATCAAACCAAGGACGTGAAAAACACTGTTTTAGCAATTTATTGGTTCTCATTTTACTGATACAATATCACTGCATTCGTTGATAACGGCAATAAAACTTTAGCGCCTGTGAATTGATTTTCTTCTTCATAAATTAGCACACTGAAAACTGACAATCAATATGAACAACCAGCCCGCAATCATTTTTTCGTACTTTTTCGCTGAAGTTGTTGGGTAGTTTCCATATCCATGTGTTGAACTTAACCTTAATGCGGGTAATAAACCCAAAAATCATTTGACCAGTAAAATTTTGCAACTATGGTTCTCAATGTCTCTTTCAAAAGTGCTAGTTGTTTGGTTACAAACATCTGTAAAAACCACTAGGTGCTCATGAAGACAAAAAAAACAATGAATTTGTTTTGGAACAGCGTAAAAATCTGAAGCAGAGCTCGGCAAAAAAAACTGACCACATTGGTTTTGAAATCAGGGAAAACAGAATTCGCATACTTTGTTCTGCTCTTCAATGAACTGACTCAATGCAAAAAACGTCATCACGTCTAAATTGGTTCAATTTGCAGTTTCAAAGTTCAGTTTTTTCGTGGACAACATGTAAAATACTTCACATATTTTCCTACTAAGTAATAACATGCATGATTTTTATATTCCACGTGTTCGAGTTTTTAATTCGATGCACACAACATTTCAAGTAGCCAGAAATTTTTTGCCCGATTTTACAAAAAATAACTTCGCGCCCAATTCGGAGCCTTAACTGCTCTTGTTCAGCAACTACATGTGCCATTGTTATCCACTCTTTCTCAAAGACACGTTACGTGGACAAAAATGCCGAGTAGTTTTAAAATCGTAGAAAGCTTAAACTGGAACTCTTATCAAACCAAAGACGTGAATAACACTGTTTTAGAAAATTTTGTTTCCCACCTTACTGATACAATATCACTCCATTCGTTGATAACGGCAATAAGACTTTAGCGCTTTATGAACTGATTTTTTTTAGAACTTAGCACACTGAAACCTGATAATCGATATGATTAACAGGCCCAAATGAATCCAAGTCTATTTGTCCGGAATCTGTTTCCAGGCCAATGTACTGGCTAAGGAATGTCAGAAAAACCCAGCGTCAAATATTTGTTTGACATATTTTACAGCAGCTTCATATATTTTACAGCAGCTTATAAGAAATGTTGCTGGGAAAGATTGAAAATTGGAAAGTTAAGAACCTAATGTCCCGCACCGAATTCCAAGTATGAATCTGTACCAGGCACGTATAAATGAGAGTCTTTCGTCACAAATCAGTTTTGAATCATTCCAACATCAATAGTTTTAGTCATATCAGACGACTTGAATTGCACTTGGAAAATGATTTCCAAGTCTAAACTCACGTTTGAAAAATTTCGAACAAAAATTTCTAATTCCAGAAAAATTTTTAACTTGCCACTGTTTTCGGATTTATTTTTGGTCACTTTCCAATGCTGCTATAAAATGATGCCAAGTAGGGCATACCAAACGGAAAGTCAGCACCCCCGGGGATCTACGCAAAATTTGAGGGTATTCCATGTGTTCTGGGTCGTTTTTCAGTCATTTTTACACAACAATAGACATTTCTTGATTTATCAGCCTCTGCAGAGGTCAAACGTTAACTTGAGTGGCAAATTAGTGAAAAAGGAAACACCCTAAGTGTGCCTTTGGTACGTCGAGACCCCGTGGTCAGATCCAGTATTTACCCGATAACTAAAAGCGGCCTACAGGACAATGCAGTGAGTCCAGTCAATCTAGTCAGTTCAGCCAATCCAGCCAAAGTCTCGAAAGGATTGCTGTGCCCAATACCAGCTACTTCTGCAGCCAATGCTGGGCTCTGTCAGCTAAAGTTTGCTCTAAGTGCCGTAGATTAAATTTCTTGTTATTAGTGTGCAAGCCCAAGATTAAATGGGTCAACATGCCCCATGATTGTGGGTCAACTTGCCCCATTCATCTACAAGTTTTAAAAACGTATTTTACTACTAGCCCAATGAATTAGTTCTCGGTCAGATTGGTCCAGTATTTGGGAAAATGTTGAAGACATCAGACTCTGTACCCCGAAAAACTGGGTCATACTGGGAGACCTTTTGGGCTCAAATTTTTATATGAGCGAGCTCATTTTGTGTTCAAACGACCTTAGGTCTGAACTAGTTGAGTGCCGATTTCACATAGAAAAAAAACGAACGAGCAAAAGGTAACAAATAAACTAGATTGGTTCAAAAACTAGAAATACGTGGTGTAAATCTGGATATACGCATCATGGGAAGCTTATGGATCGTCACTTTTTAAAACTCACCAGGCCGAGACCTAATGCAAAAAAAATAATAGGAAGCAACCTGCAAAATTTTTCCACGAGTGGAGATTTCATTCCCCCAAACAGATCTAACTTATAGCTACCTTACACAAAAGAGGCAAAAAGTTCTAGATTTTTATATCTGATTGATGACAGAAGAATTTTACTACTGAACAAGAATTATTACATTTATCTCTAAAACAGAAACAATAGCATACCTGATCTACTTTATGTTATTTTCAGGTTTTAAATTTTTTCGAAAGCTTCCACATAACGTCAGTTTTTGGCAGCAGCCGCTCGGCAACAGTTACAATCTTGAACAGGATGAAACTTAAAGAAGAGATTGAGCTAAAACAGGAGTCGATTTCAAGATACATGCATCAAGATATATGCATTCAACGTGTAACCCGCCCCCCGAGTACTCGAACAAAATAATCTCGGTAAACGATCAAATAGATGGAGTACTGTTTTAGAAGTTTATGAAGTTCATTAGTTTGAAGTTTCATCTAACCTATTGGGTTTAGAAAACGAATTGATTGTGAACTATGGGAATGTTACATCAAAAAAGCGACAGTCATCACGTGATGATTCTCATTTACCAGTGTCGTTCGTTGTGTTTTTTTTGTGGTTTGATTGTTTCGTTGCAATTCTAAGACAAGGAAACTTGTACGAGCTTTCACGATGGGGAATGTGAATTACAATTACATTAAGAAATTTATGTACAAATCGTAAGATATTCGACAACATAACGTGCGAAATTTAAAAACCCTAACTATAAAAAATATTATTTTAAAACTTCTAAATATTGTTTTACTTTTAGAGCATGAAATCTAATGACAAGTTTTTGACTATTTTTATTTTTTCTTGAATTCTGCTTTCATTTTCTGTCTTATTGTTTCCAAAATCCTGTAACTAAATTTAAAGTAAAGCACTGTTCAAGAGGGATAATTATTGAATGCAGTTTTGAACTATAAATTTATTGTCAAACATACCATAATGATGTCAAATCATCCAAAAAAACCAGCCATGCTGTGAAGAGACACAATCCCTTAAAAAGGATCAGATATACCCAAGCCCATCACGACACAAAATGTTGGTTGTATTCATATCGTCAGAAGGCATATCCATCAGAACAACCACTGCCGTGTGCTAGTTTTTAAATATTTGGTTCGTCTGAACTGGTTCTTAGGAAGAACCATCTAGATCAAAATAAAGTCGAGATCAGACTTATCTAATCATGAGCAGACTTCAGATCATTTCAAAAATTGCTCTCGTTTTTCAATTGTTTTAAGGGAAAGTCATTCCAACAATATAGTTCAACGAAAAATCTATGTGACAAAACAAAATTACAACGCACTCCTTTCAATTTTGAAACAAATTTTTAGTAAGATCAATCTTGTTTTGCTGCTCCAGCAATGTATTCATGAGACGACTTCAAAGCAAAACACGTAGTTTGTTCTTCACTTTGTTATTATTATCATATTTCCGACCATCGCATATATTCACAGAATGCAAACCAATTATATGACAAACAAAGATGCAAGATTACTCTAAATTCAATCTTTTGCTTCAAGAAACAAAAACTTAGTTCGTTGGCTCGGTTAACAGTGATTGTAGCGCTGCTATAAGTTTTTTCCTTCTTGGTCACGTAATAATAATGATATTTTAAAGTCTGGATACAATTTTCTTTAAAAAAAGAAGTCACTGACTCGTTAATGATCAGACCTATTCACACTGTTTTAGCAATCATCAGATTTAAGCTTGTTCATGATGAGAATTTAAACAGCGAAATCGTCTGTGTAATATAAATGCACGTAGACCCTTCTCTGGCGTGAGTTTTTATTCGTGTGATCTGTCGTACAGAAATCGCGTTCTGTAGTGGAGAGTGATTTGCTAAGCGATCTACCATATTAGACTGAACTAATTTTCGAGTGTTTTCGCGGTGCCATTCCACTATTAAAACTGAATTTAGAGAGTTAATCTTTTCTAGTATCACTTTTCGACGGTATTCGCCTTGCTTTTTATCTGTTTTTTCGTTTAGCGAAACATCAATTAAATCTGCTATTTGGAATTGAGCGTTCCGCGGAGCGAAATTCGAATTAAAGAGACTCAACTGAAAATTGAAGTAATAATAGCGAGAATGAGACATGAAACAATACTCAAATTTGATCAGCAATTTGATCACACAACATTTCAACAGTAAAAAGAAATTTGCGGCAAAACAAAATTAACAGACGACATGATCAGCTTTCAATCACAACTCTTGAGCATACAAATTTAAAAGTATGAACAAGAAGATTTGATCTTCAAAATTTATAAGGAATAAAATTAAGAATGAAATAACTAAAACTGAGATAAATTGAGATTAAAACTAATTTAAGGGGTTTAGCGCCGCAATGGTTTTCATCAATTGTACACCTATATCACAATTCCCCCTCAGCAAAAAAACCACGAAGTTTGTTGATAACAGAAGATTAATAAAATATTTACTGGTTACTATAAATAGTAGAATAAGGTTTTGGAAGCAGTTTTTTTGTTTACTTTGAATCAGTTTCAAAAACACATTCCAACTCGTGGACTGTCATGGTGTTTTCAGGTCCTTCATAATTCGGAGAGACATAATACTATGTTGGGTACGTCTTTGTCGGTGAACATGAGCCGACTGAAAAAATTGATTCCTCGTTATCTTGATTGCGGGCGGCCGCGTTTTTGATTGTCGACACAATAGACTTATTTTGAATCCGTTGCTGTTTTATCGTTTGACGTCTTTTTTCTCTTGAGGCTGCTGAAATTAACGATAAATTGGGACAAGTTTAGGTTGACGCCATTGATTCGTCCAATTCTGTTATCAACGGTGACGAACGTTTTCGTTTGTGCGAAGGCTGTAGCACTGCTGTTGCTTTTGTAGCTGCCTTCCTTTTCGGCAGAGTCGGCTGCTCGGCGATTACAAAGGACGTTTGTGGTTGAGTCATTGGCGACGCGAAATGAGTGGCTATTTCTGTAGGTGGCTGTGGCGGTGCGGGAACGATGGTTTTCTAAGCTTCATTTGGCATTCGCACTCGTAGTGCTCTCGAAACATTAGAGTGGATGAACGAAACACGACTCATGTCATCCGCCAGTCTTTTGTGTTTCATTTTCTTGTTTCCTTCTGCTTTTCTTCTCGCGTCCTTTGCATGCTGATTAATGAGATCTTCAGTTATTTTTCCCCGTAGGCATTTTTGGTCTTCGGTCAGCATAGCATTTTAAATCCGTTTCTCTTTCAGAAACGGTGACAAATTTGGCTAAATCTGAATTTCTAATCGTTACTTCCCTTCGGCCTGGCTCTTTTATGATTGAAGTATGTTCAATTGAGTTCATGAATGACAATCCCGGTGCCAAAACCTCGTATAGTCTATCCAGACTCCTTTTTGATCTCTTGGACTTCGGTTTCTATTTTGCTAGCTTCAATGTCAGGGAAGCCTCTGTTCTTGGTACAGGTCGGCCAACCTCTCGATGAGAGATCACTCGGGATTTTTTCCTTGGATCCTCATTACATCGTCTTCTTGCCTCCTTATTGAGTAGATCTCCATTTTTTCCCACTGCGTGCCTCGTTGTCGCACTATTCGTCTGGTAGGAGCTCATCCCATCGTACAGTCTCCATGTCTAAAAATTATTTGAAAATTGGATTATATGTTAGGGTATTAGAAGCAGGGTCAGTTGAGATATTACCGAGAGGTGTGTTAGCTTTCCTTCCAAAATGCGCTTCAAAAGGTTAAAGATTAATTGTCTTTTGACGACATATACGGAGTTGGTTAATAATTGAATTAATTGGCGCTTTTAAGTTAAAGCGATTTTGCATGGCCGTTTTAATACAAGCTAATCGATTCTTGATTTTTTGTATCAGCCTCTCAACTAAACCAATTGCTCTGTTGTCGTGTATTGGGGCTTCAATTAAATGAATATAATTTTGATTACAAGAAGCTTTAATTTGCTGACCGAATTGGCACTGTGCTTGATCTAATCTAATCGTGTCAGGCATTCCATGTTGTAATACATACTCTCGAAAAATTCAATATATTTTGTGCCCTGTCAAATACCTCTGCTGTTGGAAATTTAGAGAAACGATCTATACATGACAGAAAATAAACTTCTTGATTCTTTTCCTTATAGATTGGTTCGCTGAAATCAATTTGAATTTCTTCGTTTTGTACTTTACACAGTTTTAGTGGTGGCCATTTGTTAAAAGGTATAAACATTTCAAATTTTTACCAATTTTGACGCAGGGGTTACATTAAGGATGTCCCGATGCATGAACGACTACCATGCGTGCACCGCCATGTCTAACATCCCCCAACCCCCAGGATGCGTGGCGTGAATTTCTTTCACGTATGCGTCCTTTATGGAGTTGGGAATGGCAATCCGATCGTCTACGCATACACAGCCATTCTTTCCATTAAGATGCTTCCAAAAGCTGTATATATAGGGACTGATTTGGCGGCAACGGTCCTCATTATCTATGATCCCACAATCTCGTACTTCTGGTCTCATAGTAGGGCATTTCTGGTCATATAGTGCCCCTGGTCTTTCACCACACAAAATGCCTGCTTCTATAATTTTCTGACATTTCAATTTCCATTGAAGTTTCAGCTGATTGTTACGGGTTTGACGATCTCGTTCTGTTTGTTCATTTGAGTCCTCATTAGCCATTTTATATTCTGGTTCCGCTGGTAGTCGTACATGAGTCGGTTTCGGTTGTGGTAGGGTATCCAACGTTATGTTTTCTCTTGCGAGAATGGCTACCTTCACCTGATATCGCCACTTTTCCCATCGTATTCGTGGGTCTGACCTAGCACGTTTCCAACAGGGTTCGATTGAAAGAGAGTTCTTGCGATATTCGCGGGCAGGCTGCGCCATGTCGTACAGAAATTGATTTCTGTAGTAGAGAGTGTTTTGCTTAGCGATTTACCAAATTATATTGAACTAATTTTCGAATGCTTTAGTGGGGCCATTCCACTTTTAAATTTGAATTTAGCGAGTTGATCTTATCTAGTATCACTTTTCGACGGTATTCGCCTTGCGAATGCAGCTTGTGCTTTTTATCTGTTGTTTTGCTTTGCGAAACATCACTTAAATTTGCTATTTGGAATTGAGCGTTCTGCGGAACCAATTTCGAATTAAAGAGACTCAACTGAAAACTTAATTGAGATTAGCGAGATTGAGAAATGAAACAAAACATAAATTTGATCAGCAATTTGATCACACAACTGTAAAAGGAAATTTGCGGCAAAACAAAATTAACGGACGACATGATCAGACATTCAATCACAACTGTCAGACATTCAATCACAACTGTTGAGTTAGCAAGTTTAAAAGTATGAACAAGAAGATTTGATCTTCAAAATTTATAATGAACAAAATTAGGAATGAAATTACTAAAATTGAACTAAATTAAGATTAAAATAAATTTAAGGGATTTAGCGCCGCAATTGATTTCATCAATTGTACACCTATATCACAATTCCCCCCTCAAAAATGGTTTCAGCTGAAATTTCGCAGCGGTTAACACCCAAGTTTGCTCCTCCGTCATTCCGATGATTTCATAAATCAATAAGAGTTGCCCTGGTAGATTATATTTTTTTTGTCTTTTTTCCGCGTAATATCAGATGGATGTTAGTGCAGAGCTCACAATCGGAGGAGACTCAATTTCTGTCGGAGGAGACCGCATCGACAAGCGGTCATATAATACAATTTTATGCTTCGCATGTGATACAATTTGAGGTCAAATGAATTTAACTTTAGTTGATGCAAACACTTTTTAAATTTGCACTTAATCTGTTCATTAATAATCGTAAAATTATCTATTTTATATAGGTCGTTTTAGTTGACTATTTTTGTTAGCTCAAACTTGTATTTGCTATTATCCTCCGCATTAAAAGATGCAGGGAAATATTGCAATGAGTATGCAGTGACTTTCACGATCAGGAGAACAATTGATCCGCCCAAAGGATGAAGGACAGAGGAATGATCGAGGAATCCACAATTGCGCCGATTTCAGTAATGTAATCCACGGGATAGAAATTCCTCGAAGTAATCTTCAAAAATATACAGCAGAGTCAACGGTCTTGAGTTTTTGCTTGACAGCCCTCTGCATTTTATATTACCCGTTCAAGACTGCAAGTACTCCAGAATCCAGCCTGATCAAAGACCGTGCTAAAGTGTATCCCGGGCCGTGATTTCACCCTACCCCAGTTAAAATCGGACAGTTATCTTACAAGATCTTGCTATATTCTTGCAAGATCTTGCAAGATAACCGTCCGATTTGCAAGAGCCTTGCAAGATAACGTCCAGCTTGTAAGACTATTGAAAGATAACCGTCTTGAATGAAGCGCCAGAAACGTGCCTTAAGTGCTGCATGCGCTTCTTTGTTTTTGTTTAACGTTGTTTTTATCACTACCGAAAACGTTAAATCAACTTTTCTGACTGTCTTCAAATTCAAATCGCCAAGTTTTTGGGACGGTTATCTTGCAAGATAACCGTTGGAGTTCGTCTGTGGTATTTCACCTCCAATTAGCGGGGATTAGGGTGTAATCCGTTTTCAACTCCGCGGAAACAGAGTTTTCTATTTATCGGGGAAACATGTGTACGGTTGTAATTTTATAAAGTTAAATTGTATTTGCACTATTGTCTCCAGTTTTTTTACATTCTTTGTAATGTAATTCAGGGTTGTATGATAAAAGATTACACTCTATTTACCACCATTATGCTAAAAAACGTTTTTTACACTCTTACATCCTTTTCTATTACAGAGTGTAATTTATGGTGGCTTGATTTATAAAACTACAATTTTTTCCACCATTATGACTTGAATCATTTCTTTTTACATTCTTACAACCTTGTCGTTCCGTCATAAGAGTGCATGCAAGGTTCAACCCAAACGAGAACACACTCTTTTTCAAAACAAGCTAGACCAAATGTATTCGGCGTTTTGAAAACCTCTTAAAAAGAAAAACTTTGAATATAAGTTAGAATAAGTTCTGAATTGATTTAAACATCTCTTCAATCAGATTTTAAGTTGTTTTTTTTTCAAATATGTACTGGCACTGCTAATCTAAGGCATACTCATCACGCCTAAAATAGTATTCAAATTATCGTAAGTCAGTCTATGAGTACGAGATGGTGTAAAAAAATCAGACACTTGATTAACACATATTCCGGTTGCCCAATTTTTGGAGCAGTTTTATAAAAAGACAATGCTCAAACGAAACGTGCTTTGAAAAGACAATAATCGACGCATTTGAGCAAAGAAATGACTTTAGAAGGACTTTAATACATGCTGGACTTTAGCTCAACTCAAAATTTTAACAAGTTTCTTTTGCTTGACCCAAATTTCATTTGGTTTATGAAAAGACAGCTATTAATCAGTTTCATCAGTTCTTTCTCTCGACTCATAAAAAGATGGTGATGGACTTTCTTTGGCTATGAACAGACTTATGTGGACCCATGAAAAGACTTTATCTCGACTTAACTTAAGTTCTGGGCTGTGTATTTACAGCCAAAAAAGACCCCCTACTGGAAATATAAAAACTTTCCATATGTTGAGGTCCAAACCTGTGGTTGAACTTTTCAAGTGCATTTTTCAGACTGTACAAAAATTGCTCGTTTTTAATTGTACATCATGTGTTTTTTTAAATTTCTAAAAACGTTAAAATATTTTCTCATCAGTTTGAAAACAAGACAATTTCACTGACAACACTCGGTCAGGCCGTAAAAGTTCGACTTAGATTTTTAAAAGGTTTTTGTGTCAACGTTAAAATATATTTTATGTTTTGTTTTGGACATCACAATTGTTTAGTCTTCCAAAAATTGGAATAAAAAAAATTTCAAGGAAAATAGTTAGAATGTTGTTTAAACTAAAATCAGCTAATGTAATAAGGCTAACGAAAATAGCTCTAAGCTGAGAAATGGAGGAGTTAGACAACACTGATAAATGGAGGAGTTATTCTGTATCATTGAATAAAAATCCGATAAATAAAATATTTATAAAGGAAAAAAAAACAAAGTTTTCAGAGAAAAGCAAAAAAATTTCGAGATAAAATCAGAACCTTCGCAAAGGAAAAACGAAGGTTACAGAGAAAAGCAAACAAAAATTTGGGAGAAACTCAAAACTAACTCAACTCGTCTCACTGGTTTTTTACGGATGGAACTAACACGTACTTTGATCAAAGATAAAATCTCAATTGCGAGATTCCAGGTGAAATGATCCCAATTTCGAGGCAACGAAAATTGATACCCAGAGATTGATGCAAAATAGAAGGAACTACTATCCGACACTGCTAATCTAGGGCATACTTTTCAAGCCTTCAATGATATGCAATTCATCGTAATTCAGTCTTTGTGTAAAATATATGGTGTAAAAAAGAAATCAGCCACTTGGTTAACACATATTCCGGATGCCCAGTTTTTGGAAAAGACTTATGGAAAGACAATTTTACAACAAAACATGCTATGAAAAAAAAATAACTGAAATATTTGAGCAATGAAAAGATTTCAGATGGACTTCATGACATGCTGAAGTTTAGCTCGACTCAGAATTTTCCCAAAACTTTGCTGGACCCAAACTTAATTTGGCCCATGAAAATACAACTACTCCCTGTGCACTTTTTCTCGACTCATGAAAAGACCGTGATGGACCTGATTTGGTTTATGAACATGACCAGTACTCGATCCGTGAAAAAACCGAGTTCAAATATATTTGGCTTATGGACGGACCAGGACTCGATTCCTGAACAGATCGCGTGCTTGACTATATTTGGCATATGAACAGACCCTGGCTCGTCCCATGAGAAGACCGAACTTGAGTTTTTTTGGTTTGGTTATGAACAGACTTAAGTGGACCAAGCCTGTAGTTGCCCTTTTCCAAAAGATTTTTCTAATTCTTCTAACAATGGGTGATATTATAAGAAAACCATGTGAGTTTTTTTAAAGTCGGAAGACACTACAGAAATGTCTCCTCAGATTAAAAACAGAACATCTTCACTAACAACACTCGGTCAGGCCGTAAAATTCAATTGAGTTTTTTAAATTTTTTTATTAAAATGTTGATTAATATTTTTCGTACTCTTTTTTGAAAATCTCAAGATTTGAGTCTTTCATAAACTGGAAACAGGAGCTTTTGACGAATCGAACTAAAATGTTCTTTAAATTTTTATAAACTAAAACAATAAGGCTACCAAAAATAGCTCTAAGGTAAGAAATGGAAGAGTTATCTTGTATCATTGAAAAAAACCCATCCGATAAGCGAAAAATTTATAAAAGAAAAAATGAAGGTCACAGAGAAAAGCAAAAAAAAATTTGGGAGAAACTTACAACTAACTCAACTCGTCTCACTGTTTTTTACGGTTGGAACTAACACGTACTTTGACCAAAAATAAAATGTCAATTGCGAGATTCCAGGTGAAATGATCCCAATTTTGAGACAATGAAAATTGATACCAAGAGATTGATACAAAATAGGAAGAACTACTATCCGACGCTGCTATTCTAAGGCATACTTTTCAAGCCTTCAATGATATTCAATTCATCGTAATTCAATCTTTGTGTAAAATATATGGTGTAAAAAAGAAATCAGCCACTTGGTTAACACATATTCCCGATGCCCAGTTTTTGGAACAGACTTCTGGAAAGACAATACTCAAACAAAACGTGCTATAAAAAAAATAACTTAAATATTTGAGCAATGAAAAGAATTTAGATGGACTTCATGACATGCTGAAGTTTAGCTCGACTCTGAACTTCCACAAATCATTGTTGGACCCAAAGTTAATTTGACCTATGAAAAAACAGCTACTCAGTGATCATTTTTTCTCAACTCATAAAAAGACCGCGATGGACTTGATTTGGTTTATGAACAGACCAACACTCGATCCGTGGAAAAACCGAGTTCTAATATATTGGGCTTATGAACAGACCACGGATCGACGCCTGAGGAGATCGTGTTTGACTATGTTTGGCATATGAAGAGACCGTGGCTCGAGCCATGAGAAGACCCAACTTGAGTTTGTTTCGTTATCAACGCAAACTCAAAACTAACTCATCTCGTCTCACTGGTTTTTTGCGGATGGAACTAACACGTACTTTGATCAAAGATAAAATGTCAATTGCGAGATTCCAGGTGAAATGATCCCAATTTTGAGACAATGAAAATTGATACCAAGAGATTGATACAAAATAGGAAGAACTACTATCCGACGCTGCTATTCTAAGGCATAGTTTTCAAGCCTTCAATGATATTCAATTCATCTTAATTCAACCTTTGTGTAAAATATATGGTGTAAAAAAGAAATCAGCCGCTTGGTTAACACATATTCCGGATGCCCAGTTTTTGGAATAGACTTATTGAAAGACAATACTCAAACAAAACGTGCTATGAAAAAAATAACTGAAATATTTGAGCAATGAGAAAATTTTAGATGGACTTCATGACATGCTGAAATTTAGCTCGACTCAGAGTTTCCACAAAATTTTGCTGGACCCAAACTTAATTAGGCCCATGAAAATAAAACTACTCCCTGTTCGATTTTTCTCGACTCATAAAAAGACCGTGATGGACCTGATTTGGTTTATGAACATGACCAGTACTCGATCCGTGAAAAAACCGAGTTCAAATATATTTGGCTTATGGACGGACCAGGACTCGATTCCTGAACAGATCGCCTGCTTTACTATATTTGGCATATAAACAGACCCTGGCTCGACCCATGAGAAGACCGAACTTGAGTTTGTTTGGTTATGAACAGACTTAAGTGGACCAAGCCTGTAGTTGCCCTTTTCCAAAAGATTTTTCTTATTCTTCTAACATTGGGTGTCATTATAAGAAAATCATGTGCGATTTTTTAAAGTCTGAAGACACTACAAAAATGTCTCCTCAGATTGGAAACAAGACAGCTTCAATAACAACACTCGGTCAGGCCGTAAAATTCAATTGAGATTTCAAAACTTTTTGTTTAAATATTTATTAATTTTTTTTCGTACTACTTTGAAAATCTCAAATTTTGAGTCTTTCATAAACTGGAACCAGGAGCTTTCCTTGAATTGAACTAAATTGCTCTTTGAATTAGTATAAATTAAAACAATTAGGCTACCGAAAATAGCTCTAAGCTGAGAAATGGAGGAGTTATCTTGTATCATTGAAAAAAAACCCATCCGATAAGCGAAAAATTTATAAAGGAAAAAACGAAGGTCACAGAGAAAAGCAAAAAAAAAATTCGGTAGAAAGTCAAAACTAACTCAACTCTTCTCACTGTTTTTTACGGATGAAACTAACACGTACTTTGATCAAAGATAAAATGTCAATTGCAGGATTCCAGGTGAAATAATCTCAGTTTTGAAAACTGATACCGAGAGCTTCATATGAAAAATGAAAAGCCACTATCCGGCACAGCTATTCTAGGGAATACTCTTCAAGACTAAAATAGTATTCAAATTATCGTCAGTAAGTCTATGTGTACAATATATGGTGTAATAGAGAAATTGGCTACTTGGTTGACACATATTCCGGATGCCTAGATTTTGGAACGACTTATGGAAAGACAATGCTCAAACAAAACGTGCTATGAAAAAACAATAATTGAATCAATTGAGCAATGAAACGACTTCAGATGGACTTTAAGACATGCTGAACTTTAGCTCAGCTCAAAATTTTCACGAATAAATTTTACTGGACCCAATATTAATTTGGCCTAAGAAAAGACAGCTACTCCGTAAGTTCTTTTTCTCGACTCATGAAAAGACCGCGACGGACCTGATTTGGTTTATGAACAGACCAAGCCTCGATCAGTGAAAAAACGAAGCTTGAATCTATTTGGCCTATGAACAGAACGTGGCTCGACCCATGAAAAGATTGTGCCTGACTATATTTGGCATATGAACAGACCCTAGCTTGACTCATGAAAAGACCATGCTTGACTTTGTTTGGCTATGAACATCCTTACGTGGACCAAGCCTGTGGTTGCACTTTTCAAATGCATTTTTCAGATTGTTCTAACATTGCATGTTTTTATGGGAAAGTCATGTGATTTAATGTCTGAAGACACAACAGAAACGTCTCAGATTGGAAACAGGACAGCTTCACTAACAACACTAGGCCAGGCCGTAAAGTTCAATTGAGTTTTTTAAAACTTTTTATTAAAATGTTGATTAATCTTTTTTGTACTGCTTTGAAAATCTCAAATTTTGAATCTTACATAAACTAGAACCAGGAGTTTTCAACAAATCTAACTAGAATGCTCTTTCAATTATAATAAACTAAAACAATAAGGCTACCGAAAAAGCTCTAAGCCGAGAACTGGAGGAGTTATACAACACTGAGAAATGGAGGAGTTATCTTGTCTCCTTGAATAAAAACCCAATAAACACAAAAATTATATGGGAAAAACAAAGCTTTCAGAGAAAAGGAAGAAATTTCTGAAGAAAGTCAAAACTGTCGCAGATAAAGATTTTTGAACAAATTTTCTGCTAATTCAGGGATATCCAATTTTATTTTTCAAGGAACAACAGTTTTTTAAAAATCTTTTTCCTTACAAAATTTGTGAAACTAGGAAAATTTGAATTTTTTACTATTGATCTTTATAGCAAAACATATTGTATTGTATTTTATTTTCAGTCCACAAATTATGCTTCTATGAGGCTATGATACTCTGTATTTTCGTTTTCACGGATTCTGTTGCTGTTTGTGCAAAATTACGACAAAAAATTGGTTATGAAAGAGCGCACGGTTTTCTAAGGAGCCTTTAACAATCCTTTTTTCTTTCGAGGTCAATTGATTTGCTTTTTAACTAAGAAATTATTTTCTTTCAACTTTTTAATTGACTCTTGTCTGTTGCTTCTTTTTGATCGCTTTTTCATTCGGACTGGTATATAAACTCAAGAAGTGGACAATTTGAGCTACGTTTCAACCAAGCCAAGTAATTTCTCTTAACAATTCTTTATTCAAAAGTTTTAACAATTCTTTACTACTAGTTCTTTGTTGTGGCTTTAAATGATGAAAGATCGTTGCTGAGTCAGCAAAAAAATATTTTGAACAATGATATTTCAAGAGAAAAAAGACTGGTAACATTTTGTTGCGAAAATTGAGATCTGTGGACCGATCATACTTTCTTCTATCAAAAATGGTTTTTAGTTCCCAATTCAATTGTTCTTCTGAAGTTGTGAGTAATGATTTTTGCAACCCTATCAAAAATAAAGCGGAAAATTGTATATGAAATATTAATATTACATTAAGAAAAAAGATTTTCGTTTTCTCTGGTAAACTTTTACTAAGTGTATTCAAAACTTTTATTCCACAAGCCATTCCCTGAAGAATCTTTTCCGCTTCTCCATCAAATTTTAGTTTGCTATCAATAATTACGCCAAGATACTTCACACTATTTAATTCTGGTATTTTTTCATTGTCGACATTCAGAACCAATTTTATTAACCTCTTCCTTTTGCTGAACACAATATACTATGTTTTTTTTGTTCACCACTCACTGGAACTTTGCAGAAAATTGATAATTTTTGATATGTAATGTTCAAGTTTTGTTTTTGACGATACTTCATCAGTGTCGGATGTAAAAATAAAAGTGTCGTTTGCATACTGGACGGCCATGCAATCTTTTTCTACAATCTTTGATTAATCGTTTACTTGAATGTTAATAAATAGAGATTTTAATACGGTACCTTGTGGAACTCCTCTTTTCAAATTAATCCAAAATGATTAAATTCCAATTAGGAGAAGTCTTTGCGTTTCTTCACGCAAATATTTCTCTTTTAAATTGGTAGCAAGATCGTCAAACTTACTTTTCCAAATCTCCGTAACAGTATTTTGAGGTTTACAGAAACAAAAGCCTTTGAAAGATCTAAAAAAAACACCTGTAATGTTTTTTTTCTTGTTGTGTTCTAATCGTTTTTGTTTTGTCGATTTCAGGATAGCATCAAATGTTGAAGTTTGTTCTCTATATCCAAATTGACTAATAGACAATAATTGCTCCCTTTCCAGGAAACTTCTGATTTGTGAATTGAACGCTTTTTTTAAATTTCTCTTTCAATAATTCTTTGAAATTCTAGTAGCATCATATCTCCTGTCACTGCATCGTAAAAGTGTTTCCAGTCTGAGCTTTAAATATAATTTTGCAACGCTATGGGTGAATTGTTTTTGTTGATGATAGAGGAAAAAATAGTGTTTTCACTACTTCTCTTCTCTTAATATTAATTTGGGACCTCTGCTTGTACGTTTTTGCAAAAAGTTGTTTTTCTTAACTTTAGTTTGAAACCTAGTTTTGAATTTTGAGTAACCATTTTGACAAACTGTTGATTACTTAAACATTCATTTGTTTTTCTTTCGGCCAAAAATATTATGTTCTTACTGATTTGATTTCTTTTTTCGCTTGATCTTTTTGATTTTTTATTTTGAGTTTAATTTTTTCCTTTTGTCGTTTAGTGAACAAAAACACGATGGTTTATATCATCACAGGTACTTATGTGTGTCCTACTTTGAGATTAAATCAAAATCACTTCTTTTACAAATGATTTTGATTTTGTGAGAACACGATTGGTCGTTTAAATAAAATTTGCTCATTTGGATATATTTATATTGCGAAGAAAACTGAATTTTCTTTTGGTTCATAATTTTTTACGTCTATGCATCCTTATTGTCGGCCTATATCAAGTGACAGCCTTGACATTTTGATGATAAAGGAAAAAAAAATGTTTTTCAACTGCTTCTTGTCTTTGCATATTCACGAGGAACCTCTGCTTGTACATATTTCCAATCAGTTTTCTTCTTCAATTTTAATTTGAATCTTAGATAAAATTTTAGTAAAGAGTTTTTCAAAACTAGCAAATACATAAACATTTATTTATTTTTGTTTCGACCCGAAAGTTTATGTTGATGTTGATTTGACTTCCTTTTTCGACTTATGTACAGGAGTATGTATATGTTCTTATTTGAAATTACATAAAAAATTGCAGCACTACTTAGGTAAAATCAGAAGTTGGTAAAAAATAGTTTTAATCTTACCAAAATTTTTAAAACTTCTTTAAAATTTTTCTTTTGATACAAAGTGAGTTTTGCATATAAAAAAATCGCCCAATCTCATAAGTATCAATAGTTGTATCTTGAAAAACACAACACGTTTTTTTATGGAAAATTTTTTTAGTCCTGAAATTTTTGGTATAGCGAAACAATCTTTTTTTTTAATCTAAATGCTTATTTTATGCTCATCCAAGCTACTTCATCCAAGCTTAAATGGAAGGCCTTAAAAAGTATCCCTTCACTATCATCAACCTGAAACTAATTTAAGAACATCTATTTTTTTTACTAAGTTCTGCGTGATATAAATTATTTATATAAAGTATGATCATCGTTTTAACACATTGATCACAGCTTCAGATATTCCATTGAATTTCACTGGAGGAAATTGAGAATTAAAAAACATTTTTTTAAATATTACTTTATATAAACTTTCAGATATTGAGATGCCGGTATACAAATATGTAAACACAATGTTTTAAAGATTAATTCGTATGCGTTCAGTTTTTGACAGCATAAAACTTTTCATAGAGTATATTTTTTAGCTATG
This sequence comes from Convolutriloba macropyga, assembly GCF_964194025.1. NCBI lineage: Eukaryota > Metazoa > Xenacoelomorpha > Acoela > Convolutidae > Convolutriloba > Convolutriloba macropyga. The sequence continues at coordinate 41,431 of NW_027450959.1, forward strand.
TTTTACCTGAGAAACGCTGTTTTATTTGCGTTGAAAGGCTCTCGGTTATGAGCTTTTTTCAACCATGTTAAGTGAATTAACTGTTCATAGTTCTGTTAGATAAAATAAAGCATGGTACTCGGTACTCTATTCGTTTTGTGTTTTAAATCTCAATTGCTTATTGCAGAAATAGCTTTAACAACACGTTATTCATAAACATCTAAACAGTCTAACAGTTTTATATATGATTAAACCAAAAGTTAAAATAGAAGTAACAGTTTATAAATTACAACTTGAGGTACCTCTTCAGTTACGCCAGTTTTTTGTTTCCAAGCTTCGCATTTTACAGGAGCGAAAAGTTTCGATTTGAATTGCTGGAAGGACTTTATGTTTGCATTGCAGTTTAAAAAACCTGTCACACCGTTATCTCAAAATTTAAATTTTGTTTGCAGTTGAACAAGTGCCGCATCAAATAAGCCAATTTCGGAAGAACAGTCATTTGAAAGACTCCAAATTATTGACGATAGAATGAAAATTTGTGCAACTTTTGATGAGAATGGGAAAAACGACGCATATAGCATTAGCTTGTCCCATATCGCAAAAACTGCAAACCCATCAAGCGAAAAAATATTCGGCGGATATGAAAGACGCACAGAAAAAGGTGATTGGGTTGATCAAAACGCTCGAGGTCTAACTGAAACTAAAGCAGCAATCAATGAAATATATCCGAAATTTCTCTCTAATGAAACTTTTGCGTACACAGATGGAGTTGCTGTTCAAGATCAAAGAAAATTTTCAACGGTTGTTGTACAGTCCGAGGGTTCAAACTCAATTCAAAAGATTTCGTCCTTCATTGCTGACGAACTTGTTCAATCCATTCCCGAAACTCGCAAGTACGCAATGGTTAATATCAGTGAAATTGAAGATAACAAGTCTTCACACGATGGGGTTCAAGATTTTGAACTTTTCTCGATGGATTGGGTCCCATTCTTGAAAAAGGTGAAGAGGTCATTTTTTGCCCTTTTGGTTCTAGTATTCAAATTGGCGACGGTTGGGATTTGGGAAATTGCTTTGATTGGCTTTCTGTTGTA